>NW_016812078.1:1125885-1130029 GCF_001698545.2 Rhinopithecus bieti | reverse complement strand
GGATTGCATTGGGGAGTTATACATGATATAAATGATGAATTGATGGGTGCTGACGAGTTGATGGGTGCAGCACACCAACATGGCACAAATATACATATGTAACAAACCTGCACGTTATGCACATGTACCCTAGAACTTAAAGTATAATAATAAAAAAATAAAATTAAATTAAAAAAAAAAAAAAAGAAGAAGTCTGAAATCAGGATGCCAGCATGCTCAGGCTCTGATGAGGGCCCTCTTCTGGGCTGCAGACAGCTGACTTCTCTTTTTATCCTCACATGACAGAAAGAGAGCTCACTAACTCCCTTGCCTTTTCTTATCAAGGCACTAATCCCATTCATGAGGGCTCCACCTCCATGACCTAATTACTTCCCAAAGACTCTACTTCTAAGTACCAACCTGTCAGGATTAGGGTTTTAACAAATGAGTGTTTTGGGGGGGCGTAAACATTTACTGCATAACACCCCCACAAACACACAGAAGATAATACATTAAAGGGATTAAACTAGCTTAAGGAAAGTTGGAAAACAATCACAGAATACATAGTAATCTCATGCATACATGGAAGATTTACAAAAATTAGCCCTGTATTAGGCCACGAGCACAGAAGCTTCAGAGCTACAATTAGACCACATTCTAATTTCAACACCGTTAGAAATAAAAGTCTCTTAAAATTACAAAATGCTTTTGGAAACCAGAAACCACATTTTTAAATAATTGATGGGTCAAAGAAGAAGCCCTAATTGGAATGATAAAATATTTATAACTGAAAAATAATGAACACATCACATATCATATATCTGTGGGGTATATTAAAGTGGTACTTAAAGGAAATTCATGGATTAATTTAATGCACATGTTAGAAAGCAAAAAAAAGACTGAAAAATTAATATGATAAATGGTCAACTTAAGATGTCAACAGTTTAAACCAAAGCAAAATACAAGGAAGAACTATAAAAGATAAAAGCAGTTGTTAATAAAAATATTAATATAAAGAAAACATAACAAAATAAGAGAAGATAAAAACTGCATTTTTTTTTAAATGTCTCCCAGGCTAGAGTGCACAGCTCACTGCAGCGTCGACCACCCAGGCTCAAGGGATCCTCCCCACTCAGCCTCCCAAAGAACTGAGACTACAGGTGTGTACCACCACACCCAGCTAATTTTCTAATTTTTTATAAAGACAGAGTTTCACCAGGTTGCCCAGGCTGATCTCACCTAAACCTGGGCTTAGGTGATCTACCTGCCTCGGCCTCCCAAAGTGCTAGGAATACAGCCACCATGCCCAGCCAAAAACTGCATGTTTTAATAAGTCACTAACAAGATTGAGATATAAGAGAATATATACAGTGAACCTTTAAAAATCCTAAGAGAAAAAAGTAAGTTTAAGCAACTAAGCAATTTTAAAAAGAAAAATACAAAACACACAGACCAATAACTATTACAGAAATAATATTTAGAAAAACATTCCAAAAGACTTATCACACCCAGATGGTTTTATACACCTTTTTCCAACCTTCAAAGACTAGGTGACTACTCTTTTATATAAGCTATTTTAGAAGGAAAAGCTTCCCATATAATTATATGAGAATAATGTAAATTCAAGGAAGGTAATTTATACAGTAGATCAATCTCACTTATGATCCTAGTAGCAAACATCCTAACTACATAGCGGCAAACAAAAGGTTTTTTTTATTTTTATTATTTTTTTTAGAAAGAGTCTCATTCTGTCGCCCAGGCTGGAATGCAATGGCGCAATCTTGGCTCACTGCAACCTCCACCTCCCAGGTTCAAACGATTCTCCTGCCTCAGCCTCCTGAGTAGCTGGGATTACAGGTGCGTGCCACTGTGCCTGGCTAATTTTTTTATTTTTAGTAGAGATAGGGTTTCACCATGTTGGTCAGGCTTGTCTCTAATTCCTGACCTTGTGATCCGACCACCTCAGCCTCCCAAAGTGCTAGAATTACAGGCATGAGCCACTGCACTGGCCACAAAATTTATGATGTATTAAAAACAGTTGTCCTTGGTATATGCAGAGGATTGGTTCTAGGACATAACCCCCACATATGCATATCAGCACTTACTCAAGTCCAGCAGTTAGTCCAGCAGAACCCACAAAGACTTGGAACCAACCCAAATGCCCATCAATGATAGACAGGATAAAGAAAATGTGGCACATATACATGATGGAATACTATGCAGCTATAAAAAAGAACGAGTTCATATTCTTTGCAGGGACATGGATGAAGCTAGAAACCATCATTCTCAGCAAACTAACACAGGAACAGAAAACCAAACACTGCATGTTCTCACCCATAAGTTGGAGTTGAACAATGAGAACACATGGACACAGGCAGGGGAACATCACACACCAGGGCCTGTCGGGGGTGGGGGGCTAGGGGAGGGAGAACATTAGGACAAATGCCTAATGCATCCAGGGCTTAAAACCTAGATGATGGGTTGATAGGTTCAGCAAACCACTATGGCACATGTATACCTATGTAACAAACCTGCACATTCTGCACTCATATCCCAGAACTTAAGTAAAAATTAAAAGAAGAAAAGAAAAGTCAACCCTCCACATAGGCAAGTTTTGAATCCCAGGAATACTGTAATTTTTCTTTTCTTTCCTAATGTTTTTTTCAAAGACAGGGTCTTGTTCTGTCACCCAGGCTGGAGGGCAGTGGTACAATCATAGCTCACTGCAGCCTCAAACTTCCGGGCTCAAATGATCCTCCCTCCTTAGCCTCCAAATTGTATATTTTTGATCTATGTGTGATTGAAACAGACCCCCATAAAAAGGTAACTGTGCAGTTCAAATCTATGTTATTCAAGGGTCAGTGCTACATTAAGAATAACAGCCTATAGCATAGGCCAGGCATGGTGATTCATGCCTGTAATCCCAGCACTTTGAGAGGCCGAAGTAGGAGGATTGCTTGAGGCCAGGAGTTCTAAACTAGCCTGGGTAACATACCAAGATGCTGTGTCTACAAAAAGAGTTTATAGCAGTCATGCAAAGAAGTTTAAGTATCATGAAATTATCTTAAATATAATTAATCTCATTGACAGGTTAGGGATGAAAAACATATAATCATCTCAATAGACATGGAAAATCGTTTTTAAAAATTTCAGCATCAAGGCTGGGCACAGTGGCTTATGCCTGTAATCCCAGAACTTTGAGAGGCCAAGGCAGGTGGATCACGAGGTCAAGAGATCGAGACCATCCTGGCTAACACGGTGAAATCCCGTCCCTACTAAAAACACAAAAAATTAGCTGGGCGTGGTGGTGGGTGCCTGTAGTCCAAGCTACTCAGGAGGCTGAGGCAGGAGAATGGTGTGAACCCGGGAGGCAGAGCTTGCAGTGAGCCAAGATCACACCACTGCACTCCAGCCTCGGTGACAGAGCAAGACTCCATCTCAAAAAAAGAAAAGAAAAATTTCAACATCCATTCCTGATTTTTTAAAGAAGAAAGTCTTAACAAACTAGGAATAGAAAATAACTTTCTCAACCTGAAACAGAAAATCTATCAAGCATCACAGTCGATAGTGAAACTTTAGCATTCCTCAGAGATAATTCAAGACAAGAATACTTGTTCTCATCACTTCCTTGTGAGGGGGTACTGGAGGTCTTAGAAGTACTATAGGACAAGAAAAATAAATGAAGTACATGAATTGGAAAGCAAGAAATAAAATTTCAAAAATAGAACTTTCTATGTTAAAAAAAAAAGAGAGAGAGAGAAAGAGAGAAACCACAGGCAACCTTTAAAACTATTAAGAATTTATCGCAGTCTCCAACTCCCAGCGTGAGCGACACAGAAGACCGGTGATTTCTGCATCTTCAACTGAGGTACTGGGGTCATCTCACTAGGGAGTGCCGGACAATAGGTGCTGGTCAGCTGCTGCAGCCCAACCAGCAAGAGCTGAAGCAGGGCGAGGCATCGCCTCACCTGGGAAGCGCAAGGGGGAAGGGAATCACTTTTCCTAGCCAGGGGAACTGAGACACACAACACCTGGAAAATCAGGTGACTCCCACCCCAATACTGCACTTTAAGCAAACGGGCACACCAGGAGAATATATCCCACACCTGGCCGGGAGGGTCCCACGCTCACGGAGCCTCCCTCATTGCTAACACAGCAGTCTGCG
>NW_016812078.1:1102951-1120755 GCF_001698545.2 Rhinopithecus bieti | reverse complement strand
AAAAAAAAAAAAAAAGAATTTATCAAGAACACTTCTGTTTCTGATCAAGATGGAATAACAAGTACCAAATTTACCACCACATAGACATAAAACAGGCAAAGGGGGGGCATAAACAATAGTTCTCCATATACTGAACTCTAGTCAACAAAAAACAGGGATTCCTGAGAGGTGAGAAATGAGAAAGGTGAGTCCTATGATTTTCCAAGCTGGCTCCCTAGAGAAAATTACCAGGCCACAGCTCAGAGAACAGGACTCAAGACAAACCACCAGGTTTCCCTGATTTGAGAAGATGGAGTTAGATGTCCAGGGAGGTCAAGGACATAAGAGCTCACAGAAATAGTATTAAAGAGGAAAGCTACCAAGAGAAAGAGCTCCAGAGATATACAGTATTTGAGTGTTTAGCTGAATACTGATCAATACCTGCATGTGAGGATTCAGAATCATGGAAAAAACCACCTGAAATGATTGGCAGGAATAGTACCAGGGCTCACTGAGAGCCACGAATAGTGCCTGTTCCAACTAGAATGGAAACCTCATTATTAACAGTGCACAGGGTAAACTCTTCAGAAAGATTTGCCCTCAGTAATGAGGAACAATCATCCCCAGGTATACCATTACTTTAGCCCTTCCTAAAAAAGCTTAAAGCAAGATCTGAAATGATTGAAGAGCCACTATATAACTTAACAACCTCCTGGAACAAAGTTCAAAAATATTTATATATATATTGTGCATACAAAGGTAAAATTCACAATGTGTGATATTCAATCAAAAATTTTGGGGCTGGGCGTGGTGACACACACCTATAATCCTAGCACTTTGGGAGGCCGAGATGGGAGGATCACTTGAGGCCAGGAGTTCAAGACCAGCCTGGTCAACATAGTGAGACCCCACCCCCCTAAAAAATAGAAAAAAAATTTTAGGGATGCGGAAAAGAAAATAAATCCATAATGAGGGGAAAAGTCAATGAATTGACACAGAGCTAGAAATTACACAGAGAATAATTAGTAGGAAAGGACAGTTTATATTACTACATTCCATATATTCCATATATTCAACAAACTAGACAACAGATTGAACCTGATAGGTAAAGAGATGAAAGATTCAAATGAAACTTGCAGAGATGAAAATTAAACACCGTAAAATATACTGATTGGGATTGATGGCAGATTTGGGCAATGCAGACTGAAAGACTAGTGAACTTGAAAACAGCAATAGAAACCATCCAAAATGAAACACAGAAAAAAATAATCAACGTAAGAAACATGAAGAAAGCACGAGTGAGCTGCGGGACAATTTCAGGTAGCACAATACACATATAATGGGAAACGCTGAAGGAGAAAGGGGCAGAAAAAAAATCTAAAAATAGTGGCCCATATGGTGAAACCCCATCTCTACTAAAAATATAAGAAGTTAGCTGGGCGTGGTGGCACTCACCTGCAGACCCAGCTACTCAGGAGGCTGAGGCAGGACAATTGCTTGAACCCAGGAGGCGGAGGTTGCAGTGAGCTAAGATCATGCCACTATACTCCAGCCCAGGTGACAGAACAAGACTCCATCACAAAAAAAAAAAAAATGGCCCAGAGTTTTCTGTATTTGATGAAAATTATAAGCTCACCAATTCAACAGGCTCAACACAGTCTAAGCCTGAGAAAAATGGTGAAAACTCTATCAAGGTATATAATAAATTCCTTAAAATCGGTTAAAAGTAACCAGGAACAGAACACAAAGAGTGAACACTAATGCAAACTATGAGCTTTAGTTAATAAGTGTGATGGTTAATATTGAGTGTCAACTTGATTGAAGGATGCACGGTATTGTTCCTGGATGTGTTTGTGAGGGTGTTGCCAAAGGAGATTAACATTTGAGTCAGTGGCCTGGGAAAGGCAGATCCACCCTTAATCTGGGTGGGCACAATTTAATCAGAATAAAAAGCAGGCAGAAGAACATGAAAAGGCTAGACAGGCCTAGCCTCCCAGCCTACATATTTCTCCCATGCCAGATGCTTCCTTCTTTCGAACATCGGACTCCAAGTTCTTCAGCTTTGGGACTCACACTAGCTTCCTGGCTCCTCAGCTTGCAGATGGTCTATTGTGGGACCTTGTGATTGTGTGAGTTAATACTCCCTAATAAACTCCCCTTTATGTATACATCTATCCTATTAGTTCTGTCCCTCTAGAGAACCCTAATTCAATAAGGTATCAATATCAGTTCATCAATTGTAACAAACGTACCACATCAATCTAAGATATTAATAGGGGAAACAAGGCAGGAAGAGGTAAGAGTATATGGGACCTCTTGATACTTTCTGCTCTCTATTTCCATAAACCTAAAATTGCTCTAAAAATAATCTATTTTTTAAAAGTAGAGGAAAAACAGATGTTTCATGAACAGAGGAACATGGATAAGGATGACAGCAGAATTCTCATTTTAAAATCTCACTGTGAAACAATATTTCTTAAATGCAGAAAGAAAAAACTGACAGAATTCTATACTTAGACAAAATATCTTTCAAAAACGAAGGCAAAATACACTTTCAGAAAGAATTCATCACTGTCAGACCTGCAAAACAAAAAATGTTAAAGTCAGTCCTGCAAGCAAAAGAAAAATACCAAATATAAATCTGGATCTATGCACCTGAAATCATTATGTGGATAAATACATAAAGATTTAGGTTCTTATTATTTAAACCTCTTTTTAAAATGTCCCAATTGTATGTATGTGTTATAGCAGGCAGATGTTAACTTTGACCTTCTAGCATCTTTCTCTCTTTTTTAGTAACAATATCCTGATTTTCTTTTAGAAAACCACCCCTCTCCATATCTTCATGAGGTCTGAGTGAGATTGATTCCACATTCCTTCATTTTAGGCTGGGCAAAAAACTCAAGTCTAGCCAATGATAACCATCCTTGGGATTTTGCTAGAAATATTATGAGCAAGCTTCCCCATTCCTGAAGCTGTGGTGGATAAACAAGTAGAACATAAACTGGTATCTGCCATCATCTGGGGAAAGTCTGCCTAAGAAAGAAGTCAACACAGTAAAAAAGAAAAGAAAAGCAGAACCAAGATTGCTGCTAGATTACTGATTTCAACACACTCCGTGAACTGGAGCAAATCATTCTTGTATCCAGCACTCACTGGATACGCTTTTCTAGCACATCAATTTTCACTAATGTGAACCAGTAAAATCTACTCGTGTGTGTGTGTGTGTGTGTGTGTGTGTGTGTGCTTAAGCCCCTCTGAATTTGGCTTCTGTCACTTGAGCCCAGATGTATTCTCATATATTGGTGAAGTGCAACAGTATCATAGGTGAGAGTTCAGAGATCTCTGTTCAAGATCTGTCTCTGTCAACACATAATTATGAAATCTTGGCCAAAGAACTTTATATTGCTCTCTCCACTGAATTCCTGCAATAAATGCTGTCTCTATTTTTAATGCATTAAAAATGTATTAAATTCATTAGACATATAAATATATACTGCCTTGTGATGTCTTCTATCTTGACTAGCTATTTAAATCTTTATTAACATTTCATTCATTTAATGTCTTATTTCTTCAAGTTGCATGTCCTTGTGTCCTCACACATAGCTAATGCTACCCTTTCTTAACCCAACATAGACCTAGCATACATAATATGTGGAAGTGGATTTTTAGAGCCTGCTCAGCTTAGAATATTTTATGAATCTATAAGAATACCGTAACCCCAAATATCATGCATTACTGCTCCTTGATTTCATGGCATTCTACTCAAAATGACCAAGGCACCTTATGCCTTGTCTTTTCAACACTCAAGTTCCTTGCAGCAGGGTCTGCATTAGATCTCCACAATCCCAAGATGGATCACTGTTAGCACACTGAAAGCATTGGCTGAATTAAACTAAACTAGATCAAAATTTCCCTTTACAGCCAGAAATTTTTTTCTTCACTGAAGAAGAGGGGAAGTGAAGAGTAAAGGATTTAGAATTTTAAAAACCCAAGTTAGGGTCCTAGTTCTGCCACTTCTTAGCTGTGTGACTTGCCATTTGTCACTTTACTTCTCTGACCTTCCATTTCTTCATAAATAAATTAGAATAATAATCCCTGCCTTGCCTTACAAAGTTGCTGTGACGAACAAAAGAAATAATTTGTAGGCACAAAAGAACTCTAGGCAACATTTATTAGGCATTATGATGTGCTCATCATGTTACATATAATATTCCATTTAAAACTTATAATATCCTCAGAGAAAGCTATTATATGGTTATTCAACAGATGAAGTTACTGAAGCCCAGAAAAGTTAAGTAACATGTGCGTGGGCTCTTTCTGACTCTCAAGTACATAGTCCTTTCATCACACTACCCTGATGGGTCAACACAAAGTACAAATGCCAGGTGCTCCATTCCTCAGGTGCCAGGGAACTACAAAGGCCAGACAGTGAGCGAGGCCTCAAAACCAAAATGACACAAAACAAATGAGTCCTGGGACCCAAGGAGTCCTTGCTCTTCACAGTAGCTAGGATCAACAAAATCATGGAATATGTGCCACTGTTGATTAAGTGGATGGATTTGTAAATAAGTGATTTTCCCTGAATTCACTTTTCTTTTCCTGTCCTGCTTCCAGGCTTGTTACAGCTCCACTTTGCCAGCTCTAAACAGGACATAGACAGCGGTTTCTCCAGGGCCCACGCATGGCCGGTGGTTTCATCTTGCAAGCATCTCTGATGGATTTTGCTGCTGCTAGAGTGTGGTATATGGATTGGATTCTGAGGCCACACTCAGGAAACAGTACCATATATCTTCTATATCAAAAGTAGAGGTTGTGAATTGGTTATGGTATTCTTTCCTGAGTGTGGCCTCAGAATCCAATCCATATAACCACACTCTAGCAGCAGCAAAATCATCAGAGATGCTTGCAAGATGAAAACCACCGCCATGCGTGGGCCCTGGAGAGAACCCCTATTACGTCCTGTTTAGAGTTGGCCAAGTGGAAGCTATAACAAGCCTGGAAGTAGGACAGGAAAAGAAAAGTGAATCAGGAAAATTGTCAGGAAAAATAACTTATTTAACAAATCCAATTACTGCTTAATCAACAGTACGACTCTGTGACATGCCCAGGCTCAAGCCTGCGATGACAGATGTAGCATGGTGATCATAAAAAGATCACAAAAAGATCTTCCTGCTACAGGTTACCAACATGCAATTCCAATACCCCAGCTTCTCTCTTTCTATGACACTGAAAGGCTCCTGGGGGGCACAAAGCAGGCAGGAAAGTCAGGTTCAACTTTAAGAATACCAGAAATGGCCCCAGGCATGAGTCACCTTAGCTTAGACATGCCAAAGTCCATTGTTGGAACCCATGGGAACTAGATATGTTTCGAGGATTCAGTGTTCTTTTGAATTTTAAAAAACAATATGGTATATGTACCATACTATTATTTTAATACCCCAGGGAGTCTGATGAAACACCTGTAATAAAACACATTAATAATTAAAACATGATTATTCAAACGAACAAGAGATAAGTAAACACCTAAAAATCATCTCAGTTAAAACAATTTGAAACAACATAAAAATATTCCAGTTTAGATGGTTTGTTTTTAGAATCCCAGATAAAGGTTGTGCACCTGTATTAAGAATAATGGTTGAAAACATAAATTAAGACACAAGCTAATTATGTTTTCTCTGATTTCAGGAAGAGACCATCCAAATCACCAGTTGATAGTTGAATAAAGACATGTAGAAACCTTTTTCCTGAAAGATTATTGATAAGTTAAATAAAGTTTAAGACGCAGGATAGAGTCTTGGAGGTGACAGAGTATGCAATGGAATTACATAAACAATCAGTAACAAAGACACTGAGAAAAAATGCGCAGGACCTTGGTGAAACAGGGATCCTGCCATAACTAAGCCAAAGGGGTACAAAAAAAAGCTCACGCTTCTGTAATTTATTCATTTCCAAGTGGGGACCAGATTATCAGAAGCATCTGAAGACACTGAACTGTAGCCTCAGAGGCAAAAGTGTCTAAGAAACACAATAATTGTTCTTAGTTCTACATACAGTGGAGGCATTTTCAGTCCTCATTTGCCATCCTCTCAGGACAGAACAGGTGGCCTACTGACCAAGTTCCTTCCTCTTGTCCTCCCCATGACAACAACAGCTCATTTTTCTCCTGTCTCTTTGATCATCTCAGCCCCTGAAGCCACTCATTTCTCTACCACACTCTTAGGCACCAAGTGACCCTCCAGAATCAACTGTGAGCACTTGCTCAGAGATATGGGTCTTGTCCCCACACCAAATCTCACCTTGAATTGTAGCTCCCAAAATCTCCATGTGTCATGGGAGAGGGACCATGAGTGGGAGAATGGAATCATGAGGTTGGTTTTTCCATGCTTTTCTCATGCATAGTGAATAAGTCATCAATATCATGAGAGCATGATAGGTTTTACAAAGGACCAGCTCCCCTGCATAGGCTTCTTTTGTTGTTGATGTTTTTGTGTTTGATTATTATATTATACTTTAGTCTAAGGTCACATGTGCATAACGTGCAGGATTTGTTAACATATTATATTTTGTGCCATGTTGGTGTGCTGCACCCATCAACTCGTCAGCACCTCCCATCCAATTCATCATTTATATCATGTATAACTTCCCCAATGCATCCTCCCCCTCCCCCCCTCCATGAGAGGCCCCAGTGTGTGATGTCCCTTCCGAGTCAGTGTACTCATTGTTCAGTTCCCACCTATGAGTGAGAACATGCGGTGTTAAGTTTTCTGTTCTTTGATAGTTTGACTAAAATGAATGAGTTTCCAGCTGCATCCCATGTCCCTACAAAGACCAAACTCCATCCTTTTTATGGCTACATAAGTATTCCATGGTGGTAATGTGACCACCATTTTCATTAATCCAGTCTGTCACAGATGGACATTTTGGGTTGATTCCAAGTCTTTGCATATTTGAATAGGCTGCAATAAAAACCTGAGAGAAACAAGAAATGGAAAGGATTCCTATATTAATAAATGTGCTGGGAAAGATTGGAATACCATAAGATAGAAAAGCTGAAACAGGATCCTTATCCTTACTCCATATACAAGATTAATTCCAAGATGATTAGAGACTTTAAAATGTGATCAATACATAAAAAACCCTAGAAGAAAATCTAGGTAGTACCATTCAGGACATAGCATGGGCAAGGACTTCCATGTCTAAAAACACAAAAGCAACAGCACAAAAGCCAAAATTGACAATGGGATAATAATTAAACAAAGAGCTTCTGCACAGCGAAAGAACTAACCTCAGAGTGACAGGCACCTACCAAAAGAAAAAAAAAAAATGGGAAAATTTGCAATCTACCATCTGACAAAGGCTAATATCCAATAAACAGAACTACAAAGAACTCAATACATATACAGAAAAACAAACCATCAAAGTGGGGCAGATAACAGACAATTTCTCAAAAACATTCTAATAAGCAACGAACCACTGATGCTCCATCATCACTCGCCAATCAGAGAATGCAATAATCCAAAAACCACAATGAGATACATCTCACACCTTAGTAGAATGGCAATTATTTCGGACCATTTTGGGGGGGGATGTGGGAGGCACTTTCACGTTGGGTGGATTGTCTAGTTCCTTATGGAACGATGGCAATTCCCTCAAGGATCTAGAACTCGATGTACCATATGACCCAGCCATCCCAAACTGGTATATACCAAAGGATTATAAATTATTCTACTACAAAGACACATGCACACGTATGTTTATTGCATAGGCTTTCTTGCCTGCCACCAGGTAAAATGTGCCTCCTTTGCCTTCTGCCATGATTGTGAAACCTCCTCAGCCCTATGGAACTGTGGGTCTATTAAACCTCTTTCCTTAATAAATTACGCAGTCTTGGGTATGTCTTATTAGCGCATGAGAATGGACTAACACACTGAGTTCACATGCTCTCTCTGCAAATCTTAAACAACCCACAATTCCAACTCCCACCTCCATAATGATGGCCAGCAGAGTAGCTTCTCCATCCCCCTCTTTCCTGAACTCTTGACACATGTATTCAACACTACCTCTAGCCTCAGCTTTCTCCACATCCCCATCCTGCCCATCTCCGCTTCCAGCCATACCCAACCAATATGTGGTTACCTCTTTTCTTTTTTCAGGTCCTCATGTCTCTATGCCCAGGATGTCTCTGCTCCCATACTCTCATTTCCAACTTTAACTTCATTCTTCAAAATGCTCTAAGCTTCACCTGCTTTGGGATCTATTCTCCACCTCCCACAGAAAACAAATCTGAGCTTGGGTTCCTTTCCCTCATTTTCATTCCTCCTACGCCCTGTGCTTACCCCTATGGAAGCACTTACCAAAATAATCTGAAGCTCTCCCTTTACTTGTATATTCCCCCCACCAGACTGACAGCTCCTTAAAAGTGGAAGCAGGATCCCTCTTTCTGCATCCTCAGAGCCTACATAGCTTGCACAGTGTCAGCCCAACAGCAGCTGCTCGATAAATATTTATTGAATGAAGGCAGTAATTAATTAACCCCATCCTACCATAGTTGGAGGAGTAGGAATTCTAAAAGCATCTAACATGGAAAAGCATCTATCACCACGACCAGCACAGAATGGATGCTTAACACGGATCGGTTGAATTAATCAATTATATATTTCATTAGTCTTTACAGGACTCTTCAACTTGAAATTCAGATATACATGGATTAAATGGGCTTTTGTGCTCTGGATTTTAGCCCTAACTTTTATAGGAAATTGTCTTTCAAGTTCCAAATAGCTTACAAAGCAATGCTTGGAACAACACCCATTGGTAAGCAGGGGCTGTGTGCACAACAGTGAAACATTGTTTTTCAAATTTGGTTTCTATTAATCTATTTTCACTTGTCTTCCCCAAACCTGAAAATTGATATCTGTCTCTTTAACAGAATTAAACATATATTACTTCATTATTTTCTTTCCATATTGTATCCTTCTTTTGTCTTCATGTTCTTTTTCTCTTAAGTGGATTTAACATTCTTAAGAGCTCTTATAACATGATAAAAAGATGAACAGAATAGTCTGACCAAATAATTAGGACAAAGTAAAAATCAAAGCAGTATACAGCACAAATAGAAAGAATTCATACTTTCAAAAATAAGATACTAAACAACTGGGCTACATGCCCTTGGAACTGCTGCATGCTGAGTTCTGGAATATATGCTAAAACTGGTCAGGATCCAAATTGGATTTAAGTGGGGGCTAGCAACATGTCAAAGAACCTTCATACAAGAACCTACTAGAGCTCCTGAGGCAAGCTGTGCCCAGAAGATTTGACCCTTCATACGCAAAAATTACCCTTCCTATGCATCAGGAAAACAGATGACACACATGGATATTTAAGGTCACTTCAAGGACAGTATTATCTGTCATACCCATCAAAGCCACAAGGCAAAGTAAGAAGCTTTTGGGGTAGGGCAGTCAGTCAAATCCACCCTCCGACAGAAAAACTTTTGTCATTTTCTGGAAGAAGATCAATTGGAACAGTTTTTGTTTTGTTTGTGAGGAAGTTTTTTTTTAAAAAAAAAAAAAAGCTTTATTGATATAAAATCACATAACAATTCACCAATTTTAAGTATACAGTTCAATGTTGTACACACTTATGCAACCATCACAATCAATTTTAGCACATTTTCTTCACACTAAAAGGAAACCTCATATCTATGACCTGTCACAAACCCATTCTCCCCCACACCTGGAATCCCTCTCATCCCCCCAGTCCTAGTCAGCATAATCTATTTCCTGTCTGTATGGAATGGCCTATTGTGGACATTGCATATAAAAAAGAGTCATATAATATGTGACTTTTTGTTACTGACTTCTTTCATTTGCATGTTGCCAAGCTTCATCCATGTTGTAGCATATGTCAGTAGTTCATTCTTTTTATAGCCAAGTAATATTCCATTTGATGAACAGACTACATTTTGTTAATGCATTCATCAGTTGATGGACATTTGGGTTGTGTTCATTTTTCAGCTATTATGAATGATGGTACTATGAATATTCATGTACAGGATTTTGTTTGAACATATTTTTTCATTTCTCTTGAATTTATGCCTAGGAGTGGCACTGCTGGGTTGTATGATAACTCTATGTTTAATCTGTTGATGAACTGCTATACTATTTTCCAAAGAGGCTAAACAATTTAACATTCCCACCAGCAGTATATTAAGGTTCCAATTTTTCCACATCCTCACCAACACTTGTTATTATCTGTCTTTTTTATTACAGCCATGCTGGTGGGTACAAGGTGGCATCTCATTGTGGTTTCAATCTGATTTTCTCTGATCGCTAAGAATGTTGAATATTTTTTCATGTACTTATTGGTCCTTTGTATATCTTCCCTAGAAAATCAGACATATTCAAGTCCTCTGCCCATTTTAATTGGGCTTTTTATTATTTAGTTACAATAACTCTTTATACATTCTTGATTCATGTCCCTTACTAGATATAAAATTTGCAAGTGCTTTCCCTCATTCTTTAGGTTGTCTTTTCACTTTGCTAATCATATCATTTTCAGCACAAAAACTCTGAATTTCAATAAAATCCAATATATCTACTTTTTTGTTTTGTCACTTGTGCTTTTACTGTTATATCTAATACAGCTTTGCATAACCCAAAGTCATGAAAATTTACTCTCAGGTTTTTTTCTAAAACTTTTATTGTTTTAACTTTTACATTTATGTCTATGAGTCTATCTCAGTTTATTGTGTGTATGGTATAAGAAGGCTGTTTTTTCATTGGATATCAATTATATATTCATAAATTATACAGCAGCTCTCACGTCCTTCCATTTCCTATAGGGCACTAACTCAATCCCTCTCCTCTCCACCTCACTCATGCTCTCATATACTCTCTTTCTTCAAGTTGGCTCATGAACTTGTCAAACAACTCAATTGATTCACGATCACTAAATTTCTTCCAGAATATTTGTTCTTGCTTTGAAAATTAAAAAGTGAAGTATCCCTTTTTATAACCAAGTAATATTCCCTTTGATGGATAGACCACACTTTGCCAGTTTCTGTGCTTTGTGCATCAGGCCAGGGAGGAAAGATATCCCTCATATGATAACCAAGATTTATACACTTATCAGTCATATTGTCAAACATTTTATTTCCACTTTGACCTTCAGGAAAAAAAAATGCAGTTGATTTCATTCATAACACAATCCAAAGGTACCCATTCTTATCTTTGATTTATAAAATAGCTATATATTTACTTCTCAACTGTTCTATGGTTTTTAAGACATACCCTTGCCTTAATATTTAAAATCAAATACAATATTTAGCCACCTATTATTTTCTATATTTTCTGAAATATTTACAGAGAAATATTTTCCTTAAGTTTAGTATGCTAAGTTAACTTCAGTGGTACCTTAATTTCATGAAATGTTTTTCAAAGTTTGTTAAAGCGTAATTTATGATCTAGTACTACATTTGCATTTAATAGTTGGTATATTTCCAAAATTAGTATTAAAAGTGAACCAATTAATATGGGTTTATACCCAAAACAATTAGGCATAAAAATTGCTTTCATTGTAGTGACACTTTCATTAGCTAAATGGGCTGTAACAAAATAAGATTGTAGTTACCAAAATATTTTAGTCCTGAAACAACCACTCCTCCCTCCATCCCAATTAAATAAGTTTTTTTTAATCTGTTAAATTTACCTTAATTTTTTTCACTAACTGCAGAAGCTCCACAATCTGTCAATATTATGTTTAATCAGATTTCCAAAACTTCCGGATGAGAGTTTTGCTTGCAAAACTAATTAAGCATTTAGAGCTAAAAGATCATTGTCATTATTCAGTATCATTACCCTATGTGAATTCATTTTTATAAGCTCAAATAACTAATATATTCATAAATTCTAATAAGAATTTTCAGTGTATTAGGTATACAAAACCATCCTAAGCTAACGGATATTACAAAATAATAGATTCAAAAGTGCCACTGCTTGCAGGAGTCAAGTAAATGATCCTTGATTCTTTTAAATGTCACAGACTAACAGATGTTTAGGATGGTATGCTATTCTAATTCTTATCTTACCAAGAAAGGAATTAAAAGCCACAAAGACTAAATGGTTTTACCATAGTAAAGAAAATGACAAAATTACCTTAACAGCATCCTACATTTCTATGGAATTTTAAATCTTATTAAGATGTTTGGTTGCTAGCAATAATGCCAACATTCATTCTCCCTCTTTCCTTTTAAACTTCTACCCTTCTTTTGTAACTTGAGTTTCTTTCAATGTCACATGTTTCTTTTCACTCAACTTACTGGGTCATTTAATACATCATTCCCGTTTTAGTCATCCAAGCCACTGGATTTCCTTCTAACCTCTCTAGCCATTGTCAAGGCAATTCACCTGACATTCTGCACTTCATCAAATTCCCTTCCATTTTTATCGTCTGCAAACTGTGCTGCTGCCTTTCTTAGATTTTAGTGTCTACAGCCTCTTGCTTTTAGGGTTCAGATGAAGTCCATCTTCCCTGTATAGGCCCTCCCTCATCCCAACAGTCTTTCAGTAGCAGAAATACCTAAAGTCTTCCTCTATGGGCGAAACTCTGATACAGACACCACCCACTATTAATTCCAGTACAAGGCTTGTTTCCCTGGTGTCAAGGATCAATCCACTGTAAGTTACCATCTTATCAAGATGGAGTCTTGATAAGACTCTTAATTTACCCAGGGAGTTCAGTTTATATTGAGTCACTGCATGAATCATAAGGTCTGTTTCCTGTCACCACCTGATCATGTGGTTTAGAGCAAGTTCACTATCATATATTCTCCAGGTCTCAGTTTCCTCGACAGTAAAGAGGGGACTTTCCTGGATTTTAACTTACTTTTAGCTCTAAAACACTATGACTCTTCTCACTTCCAGGCTCACATTTGCCCCTCTTGTTTTCATGATTAGGAGAAGTGAAAAGATGCACAAAACTTCAACTACCTGTTCACATAGATTAGTAGCTATTTGCCTTTCAAATGAGTTTGAACTATTTTCTTCCACCTTTAAAATACACTGTGAACATCGTCTCCATTTCTGAACAGCTCCACGGTGTTTTTTTAACTACAGTGTTTGTGCTAAATGTGAATAGACCTGCAAATAAATGCAGTTTAGCTCATTCGAAATCCAGATGCAAGTCTCTTTCTCTGAATTCAACCAAATAGGAGTCAGTTTTGAAGGCATGGTTGTGTTTCACATAGGGAGGAGGCTTGTATTTATTTGTGCATCGTGGCCTTTCATTTTTTAACACATGGCATACATTTTCAAAGAGACTTTAAAGCAAACTCGCAAAATATTAAAGCAGATTTTAACAGTTCAAGAAAATATATATCATATAGCTTATGTGCTTTGCAAACATCTCATGTAATTCTTACAGCAATACCATGAGGCAGGCACTATTATTTCCCCCATTTTATAGATAAGGAAATTGAGACAGCTAAGTTAGCATGCTCACGGTAGCCTAGGCTTCAATCCCACATAGTCTGGGAGCACATTATTCAACCTGAAATCAAATGATATGGCATCTCTGATGCTTATTAATAACCAAATGCAACAGATAAATCATGGCTTTGATTTCCTTTCTTTGTAGCTTTCGTTTTATAAATACAAAAGGCCACTGTCTGAAAATCCATTTTGTTTCATCAATGCTTGAATTCAATCAATGATAATACACTCTTGGCTAATTGAGAGAAAAGTTAAAGCCACCTTTGAATGGGATTAACAAATAACCAAATGAAAAACAAAAACCTTTATACTCTATTGCAGACTGACCAGAGCTACGTTCTGCTCCTGGTAAGAAGTGAAACAGGTAGTAATTGTGTGAAAGAGAAAGTGAGAGTAATAAACAAAATGTATAGCACAAATCTAGATGGGATTTGGACTGGTATAGATCTACGTATCTCTTATTTCCCAACAAATTAAGGTAAATTGAGGCCACACTTGTCTCCGTACAATTCATCATCCAAAGACATTTCAGAATGATTTCCACACAGAGGATCCTTCGCATAACATCAACATCACAATGGTTGCATTTTCAATATTCTCTGAGTAAGTTATGTTTAAAACACTTTCAAAACTAATTTTTTTTCCTGGCAGGATGATATAAGTAGACAAAACTACCATACTATTGAAAAGGAATTGATCAAAATAAGGAGTCAGAGACATTGGCAAAAATGGCTTTAATCTGAGCAGAAAGATACATTTCAGTTTGGCTTTGTATTGAATATTTTCAATAATGGTCAAATTTTCCCACTGTCCTAACCTCCTTAACAAAGCTAAACATCTTACAGCTTATCTGTGCTATCTCGTGATGCCTCTCGTGGAAGAAGGTGGGAGGAAGGGGTGGTGGAGGGTGGTCAGCTACCAGCTGCTGTTAAAATCTGTCAACTGGCAAGTGAAGCCTTCTGATTTGTGAGCAATTTCCAAAAGAAAAAAAATCAGAACTACCATCTGGGAAGTAGGAAGAAGATACCACTTGGCAAAAATGATTCAGAAAACACAGGCAAACACAGAAACACACACAAACATATCAATGTGTACACACACATACACACAGAGAAAAGCAATGGCCTCAGCTGATAAAAACCATCAATCCCCTCCTACTACTATTTTTTTTCCAACTAGACTAACATTAAAAGAGAGGTCGAAGGGTGAGTGGCAGAACTATTGACTGGACTCTATTGATAGCCCTACTGCTGACTCACTAATCTACTTCAAGCAAACCACCTGTTATGAATTTAGGGCATAGTTTATCAACTTGCAAAGCAGGTGTGTGCATTCTCACCTTTCACAAATCATGAAGCTCATTTAAATGAGGATTTCAAAGAACTGTGCTATTCCGGGAATAGAACTCCCGAAAGGAAGTGTAACATATCATTTTTAGAGTTCCACATGATCTCCATACACTCATCAAGAATCTTCACAATCAAGAGAAAACCACCAGTGGGCACCGCTATTTGCTCACGCAGGTGCAGTGGAAAAGCCCAACGCCTGTTCCCAGCATGAAGCATGGCTGCCTCAAGTATTGGAAGAACATGGTGCTCTTTCTATCTCCTTTTCCTCCCACATTCACCCAAGACTGCTCCAAAGGGACCGGTTCATAACCAGGGGTGATGGTGGGTTCCTGTAATCCCAGCTACTCAGGATGCTGAGGCACAAGAATCGCTTGAACCAGGGAGGCAGAGGTTGCAATGAGCTGAGATTGCGCCACTGCACTCCAGCCTGGACAACAGAGCGGGACTGTCTCAAAGAGGGGAAAAAAAAGAACCATTTCATTCCTAACTGTGATGCTCAGGCTGGCCCTATGGGAACCACTCAGATGAAAAGTAGTTATGCAAAGCTTGCCACTCTGGCCTCATTCTGAATTTTGCACTGAGGGGATAGGACAGCTACTTTCAGTTTTAAGAAATAGTTCCCAGAATTTAATGTTAAAACATTCCACATTTGTCTTTGATTTCACCTGATAAATTCCACTCAGTTTCTCCTACTGTTTCCAAATTACACTTCAAGGTACTGTCATTATGCACAGTACTTTCAAGTTCATAGTTATAAATTAATTGTAAATTTTCCTTTACATTTATCTTTTAAGCTCAGGTAAAAATAGTATGGGGTTTACTTTTTTAAAAAAATATTTATTTCAGCACTAGTTGTATAATAGAAGAACATAAGACTTTAATCTTTCAGAATGATAACATTTCAATGTCTTTTCCTGTTCAATCATAAACCTGTTCTCCTTAATTAGCCTTTTCAGGTAATCTTAATCCTACTTAGACAATTATAATTAACACAGAAATTAATATAGAAATTTTTCCAACTCACCTAAAAGTTTAAACGAACAGAGTGATTTCATGGTTAATTGTGTATAGAAAGAGCATAACATTGTGGTTAAGAGACAGGCTGCCTATATTCAAATCTTGGTCTGTCAAATATGAGCTGTGTGATCCTGGGTTTAAATGCTCTGTGCCTCAGTTTCCTCTTTTGTAAAATGGAGTTAATAGTACTTAGAGAATTGTTGGAAGGATTGAATGATTTAATGTACATAAAGCACTTAGAAGTCATACAGTAAGCAGGCAATATGGAAGTAAGGAAGCGATAGTGATTATAATCATTGTCATCCCAACCACAACACTGTCCAATACAACCTAGTAAATGCACAACCCACTGTGTTTGGGGCTCTAATCAAACCAATGCAAGACAATTAATTGAAGGTAGAAGCCAAACATAAGTGACTAGTTAGCACATCATATATGTATAACACAACTGAGCAAATTCTGCCTTCCAAAACCCAGCCAGGCCAGGAAGGACACAGAGATATCTTCTCAATATTGAGAACCTCAGATGGAACATCACAGACTTCAGTGATAAGAAGGATAAGGGTAATAACACTTTCTGGTGTATAAAACTCAGATGTTTCTCTTTCCCAAGGAATCAAATCCCACATTTGGCACAACCCCCAGCAGTGAAGAAGTCTGCAATAAAAATGAGCAACATTTCAGAAATATACCGCCTGCACAAAATATAAAGTTCCCTCTGAAACAAAAAGGCTCTTTTCAAGCAGCTTGGGGAAGGCAATAAAGGAGAACACAAGACTCAAATCAAACATGGCTGACTAGAGACTTCTGAGATGTGTTTCCAATCAGGGATCCATGTCTGATTCAATGGGCACATCAAAGACAGTGAAACTCCCAACATAACATAAAACATGCAAGGTCATTGTGCTGCAGGAACCAAAGGATAGTGATCAGTGATATGTCACCTCTGAGAGTATTACTGTGGTGCATGTAAGGCTGGATTGAAATACAATGAACATCCAACTCATGCTTCAGTATCAAAAATGGAATAATCTAGTGAGAAAATGATATTAAACATTTTTAAACAGTCAATGAAACATAGGTAACAATCAATCAGAATATTGTCTGGATGTAAAAGCTTTGCTTATACCCATCCCTCCGATGTGCCCTTATACAGACCTAGGTCTAGAACTACCAACCACAAAGTGAGGTTACTCTCCATCTCTCTTTTCTTGGGCTCTACTTCTGAGATGGCTACAGCCATTCTCTTTCTTGGTCCTACATTGATACCAGTGGATCTACATTCATTTTGGAAAGCATGGCTATCAGAGACGTAACATGGTCAAGGCTGAATTAGGATGGGAAGCCATATACTGCAGTCACAGATGCTAAGGGGAGGAAACAGGAAAAGAAAGAAGCTCAATGTGCTGTCAGGGAACGTTCTCTCATTTTCCCACCTATTTTTAATGAAATAAAGGCTAATTTCAGAAAAAGATAAATTTAAGGCAAAGAGCATTAAATGATAGAGAAGTTAGTTTTACAAATGATAAAAGACAAAATTCGCAGTGAAGACATCAGCATCATAAACAATTTTGTGGAGACACACAGCATTGAAATGTATAAAAATATTTAAGATATGCATGAAAAAACACTTTTAAGTCTATGAAAGATCAAGTAGGCAAAAAAAGTAGTTGAAAAGGGGTCTGGGCGCGGTGGCTCAAGCCTGTAATCCCAGCACTTTGGGAGGCCGAAACGGGTGGATCACGAGGTCAGGAGATTGAGACCATCCTGGCTAACACGGTGAAGCCTCGTCTCTACTAAAAAATACAAAAAACTAGCCGGGCGAGGTGGCGGGTGCGCACCTGTAGTCCCAGCTACTCGGGAGGCTGAGCCAGGAGAATGGCGTGAACCCGGGAGGCAGAGCTTGCAATGAGCTGAGATCCGGCCACTGCACTCCAGCCTGGGCCACAGAGCGAGACTCCGTCTCAAA
>NW_016812078.1:1039059-1102662 GCF_001698545.2 Rhinopithecus bieti | reverse complement strand
AAGTAGTTGAAAATAAAAATATAACTAACAGCTTCAGGTGCATAAAACTTCATCCCTTAAAAGCACAAAGGACACCTAATTTTAAAGTGTCAAAGTATCTATACTTGGTCTTAAAGGAAAATCCAATAAATTACTAGAATGAGCTGTTATTCATTTATTCTCATGTATTCTCTGAGCACCTTCTACATGCTATGCTGTATACTGGCTCTGATGTTACAGTAGTAACCAAGACAGACATGTTGCTGCCTCTACAAAACTTAGAAACTAACAAATGAAAGAGAAAAGAAAATGGGGGCTATGATTTGACTGTGTCTCCTTCAAAATCCAGGTGTTGCCAAAGTGGTAGTATTAAGAGGTAGGGCCTTTAAGAGGCAATTAGGCCATGAGGGCTCCTCCTTCATGAACAGGACTAAGACACTTACAAAAGAGGCTTCACATAGTGAGCTCACTCAGTGAGCTTGCTCTCTTGCCCTTCCACCTTCTGCCATGGGAGGATGCAGCAAGAAGACCTTCACCAGACACCAGACACCAGATACCAGTGCCTTGATCTTGGATATCCCAACTTCCAGAACTGTGAGAAATAAATGTCTTATCTTTATAAATTACTCAGTCTCAAGTATTTAGTTATAGCAACATAAACAGATTAAGAAAATGGGTAATTGCAACATAGTTTGAAATATACTTTGATATGACAATTGTATGGATCATAGGAGACATTCCCCCCACCCATTGTGATCCATGTGATACTTAAGGAAAAGGGCAGGTTGCAAATCAAACAAAAAACAGGGACAAAGAGTTACTCCAAACTGTGAGGGCTCAGATATTACATTACATGTGATAATTTACTATAAGGTATATAAAAGAAAAGCTACCTAATTTTTTTAATGAAGACAGCAAAGTGTAGCAAAATTGGAGAATCACCACAAATAACCAAATAAGATTTACCTCAAGAATTCAATGATAGTTTAATATTAGTAATTAACATATATCATTTGATCCAATAGAAAAATTTAATTTGAGAACTATTTTTATTGTTATTTCTTTAAAAACAATTTGCAGGTGACTGCAGCAAGGGTGCAGAGTACAAGGTTAATATACAAAAGTCAACTGCTTTCCTATACACCAACAATAAAACTAAAATAGACCAGCAATAAATTTGAAATTTAAAATAGAATACCATTTACATTAGCAACCCCAAAAATGAAACACTTAGAAATATTTTGAGGTTTTGGGGCTGGATAACATAAAATAAACAAAAAAAAATGAAAACAAAAAAATAAACATTTTACCAAAGGCACAATCCATGAAACAAATAATAAATTGGACTTCATTAAATTAAAAACATCTGCTTTGCAAAACACACTGTCAAAAGAACCATAAGACATGCCACAGACTGAGAGGAAATACCTGTGAAAGATATATCTGATAAAAGATTGTTTTCCAAAGTATACAGACAACCCTTAAAACTCGACAGTAAGGAAATGAAAAGCCCAATTAAAAATGGGTAGAATGTTTGAATAGATACCCCACCAGAAAACATATACCAATGGCAAATAAGCATATGAAAATATACTCACCCTCATATGTCATTCAGGAGCTGCAAATTAAAACACCAATAAGATACCACTATATACTTATTAGAAATGGTAAATGCTGGCAGAGATGTGAAGCAACAGGAACTTTCATTCATTGCTGGAGGGAATGCAAAATGCTGGAGGGAGTACAATCACTTTGGAAGATAGTTTGGCAGTCTCTTACAAAACTAAGATTTTACTATATATGATACAACAATTGTGTGTTTGTCCAAAAGAATTGAAAACACATCCACACAAAAACCTGTACATGGATATTTATAGCAGCTTTATTTGTAATCACCAAAATTTAGAGCAACCAAGATGTCTTTCAGTAGGTGAATGGACACATAAACTGGTACATCTAGATAATGGAATATTATACAGCCCTGAAAAGAAATGAGCTCTCAAGCCATGAAAAGATATGGAGAAATCTTAAATACCTATTACTAGGTGAAAGAAGCCAATGTGAACACCTATATACTATATGAGTCCAACTATATAATATTCTGGTAAAGTCAAAATTATAGAAACAGTAAAAAGATCAGTGATTGCCTGGGGTTAGTGAGGAGGGAGTTATGAATAAGCAGCACACAGAAGATCTTTTAAAGCAGTGAAAATATTATGCACGATGCTATAATGGTAGATGCATATTATTATATACTTGTCAAAAACCATAGAACATACAACACCAAGAGTGAACCCTAATATAAACTCTAAACTTTGGGTGATAATGATGTTTCAAAGCAGGTTTACTGATTGTAATAAATCGACCACTCTGGTGAAGGAGAATGATAGTGAGGGGAAAAAGGGGAGCACAGGTTATTTGGGAACTATGTACTTTCTCATCAATTTTACTGGGAACTTAAAACTGCTCTAAAAAATCTATTAACCAAAAAGCTATCTGTTTTCCGTAATTTTTATTTTAAGGATAATACACATACATCACTTTTCTCAAATCAAAGAGTAGTAATCAGTATTAAAAAATAGCAATCCTTTGTCCCACCTCTCAATTTTGCTCCTCTGAGGCCAACACTTTAAACTCTCAGAGCTGATTCTTCTGGTATTTACCTTCATTTTTCTAAGTATATTTACACTACTAATTTTCACTTATCAAGTTTAGATATTATAGAATTCCTGTGGTGGATGAAACTCTAGCTATTTTGCACTACTTCCATTCTCTTCCTCCTCTGTTCAAATATTATATACAACATTTTTCATTAAGTCAACAGTTGCTGTTTATATTATTATGACCAAAAAGATATTGTTCATATTTGAGCTGCTTTACTAGTATTTATAAAAGGGTAACAGGAAAATTTCGGAAAATATTCCACATTTCTAAGTGGAAAGGCATATTTTAAAGACATCATTTCTTCCTCTACTTTTATATAAGATTAACACAATAAGGTTTTATGGAAAATTGATAAAACATTTTCGCATATAAACTTTAGAATCAAACAGCCAACACTAGTACATGTTTGAAAAAGAATACAGTATGAATGTTTGGTTGAAGATAAGACAAACAAGACATACAAGACATGCTTTGCAAGGTGGAAAGACTACACGATTATAAAACTAAGGATGATTGCAACACTGCACTCCAGACAGAGTGAGACTCTGTCTCGGAAACAAAAAGCAAAACTAAGGATGGAGTACCTTTTATCAGAATAACCATCCCACAAAAGCCACCTATAAAAGCTGAAAGAAAAAATAAACACAATTGTTTGAACAAAATTTTGAAGCTATTCAAGAACAACTAACACAGGTAGGACTTAAGAATCTATGATCCTTGAGAGAAGAAAAGCATGGAAGGTAAACTACACATTCACCTCAACTATTTCCTTGGGACCATTGTTCAAAATCCCAGCACGGGGAACTGAAGATGAAGAGAAAAAGGTAAAATCAGCCAAAGCAGTTGGGGCAAAATTCCTGGGAGTAGGTAAGTAAGCACAGAAGAGTGAATCCAAAATCTGAGTAAAATTTCTCCCAAGTTGTTGGCCAATTTCTAAGCTGGCAACTGGGAAACTAAACAGCTAAGTAGAGAATTTATCACCGGTATGTTTGGGGGAAGTCAGAGATTGGAGGTCAAATTCTACTAGGGTGAAGTACACTTGATAAATACTTGGACTTTCATTGAGATCTCTGAGGCACTGCAGGTTAGTAAGAAGAGCCATCTCTAAGAATAAAGGTAAGACTGCAATAAACCTACCCAAACAAAGCCTAAAATAAGCCCTTGAAAGAGGTAATCCACTGGTATTCCAGCTCCCAGCCAGCAGAAAAAACAAAAACAAAAACAAAAACAAAAAAACCAGCTTTTTTTAGAAGAAGAAAAAAATCATCGAGAGCCTCAACAATTTTTGAGCCACAATGTTTGGCAAAAAGTCACAAATGACTGGGCTTACTGAGAAAACAGTACCAAATGACATAAAACCAAAGAGAAAATCAGTCAAGAGAAATAGAACCACAAGTGATTCTAACAATGAAGTTATCAGACAAGGACTTTAAAATTAAGATTCATATGTTTTAAAATTTTTTTAAGTATGAATATTTAAATAGAGATGTAGAATCTGTTTATAAGGGGACTCAAATGGAAAATCTAGAACTTAAAAGTATTCTATAACTAAAATTAAGAATCCAATTCATAGCTTTGCACAGTGGCAGTATCATAGCCAATGAGCACGCAATTATTCCTAAGTGAAAGAATCCAATTGATGAACCCAAGAGCAGATCAGATAAAGCAAAGCAGAAGATAAGTAAACTGAAAATGCCTATACTGAAGTACATTTTTAAAAACCAGATAATAAAAAAAGCACAAATAGTGTATGACATATATACATATATGTGTGTGTGTGCATGTGTGTATGTGTATGTGTGTGTGTAATAGAAATTCTAGAAGGAGAAAAGAAAATGTAGCAGAAGCAATATCTGAAGAAATAGGGGCCAAAAATTCTCCAAAATGGATGAAACATCAAACACGAAATCAAGATAAATAAAAAGCAGACCACACCTAAATACATCATGGTAAAACTGCTTACGAAAACAAAGAGAACTCGCAGAAACAGCCAGTGCAGAACAGCATATTAGCTTCAAAAGAACAACAATAAGACTGAGGTCTATTCAACAAAAAATTTCAAAGCTGGAAGACAATGCAATTGTGTATTTAAAATGCTGAAATAAAAAAAGAACTAGCAATTCAGAATTTTACTTCAAAAATAAAGGAAAATACATTTCAAACACATACATGCTAAGAAATTCATAACCAGCAGACTGGCACTATGAGAAGTACTAAATGGAATTTTTGAAGCTAACAGAAAACAGTCTCATATGGAATTATGGAAATGTAGAAGGGAAGATTGAGTACACGTGTAGGTAGGTATAAAATACTGACTAACAAGAATTATAATACTCTTCCCATTGGAAAAGATTATCTCCCACTCCTTAAAAAAAAAAGAAAAAGAAAAGATTTGCAAAATTATAACTTTTATTGAACCTATTAGAGAGCACTTAGCTTTTAGGGCAACCAAAATAACCCAAAATCTAAGAAAAGACAGGAGCCTCCAAGGGGAGACAAGATACTAGAATTCCCTTACCTGAGACAGACACTGGACCCCTGACAAGACATTAGGAAGAATTTCAACTAAAAGTTTTAACAGACTGCTAAAGACCAAGTATGAGTTAGCATGAGAGCACAAAACTTCTAGGAGCTGCAGACAAAATAGAAATCTACACCCACTCACAGATTCTTCTCAACCACCTTCACTGGATGCTAATGAGAAAGACTGGGGGCTGAGGGAGAGACTAGAGAAAGCCTCCCTTTTAGTCCATTCTTGGTAGAGGGAAACAGCAGGCACTGTGGAAAACAGTACTAAATCCACACAGATTCTTTTCCACTTTTCCTAGGAAACAATAGACTTAAGCCACTGGGGGAAGGACAGAAAATCCTGTTGGCTTTTAGGCACAGTTGAAGACCTCTGCAAGTAGGGGAAGAGAACAGGATAAAACAACAACAACAACAACAAATAACTTCTACCTCTAATACTGTAGGGTGGCAGGAATAGAGCCTGGGCCCAGGTCATGAGATGTCTCCTACATCTGAGAAAGAGGCAGGATTAATGAGAAGGCCACACCCATGACAGCCACGGAGGTAACACCTACCTAAGACCAAACTTGCACCGGAACAACAGAGACCACCATTCCATTCTGCCAACTAGGCACATTCAAAGCAATGCCTTAGAAAATGCAATAAAATTGATTTTGGACTTTACTCTTGCCTTCTGGAGTGATTGTGACCATAAAAGCAATTGAAAAATCATCCCCTCAAAATGATCAACTCACACTCTATAAAAGCATATTTGGAAAATACTTGTAAAACATCACAAAAGCCTTAATAATTATTATAATACAAGATGAGTTTTTAGGAGAGGAATTAAGAAGAAAATTTCCAACACAGAATAAAACCATGAGCAGGGCACATACGTGGAGAGCAGGTACACCTACGTGGAGAGCAGGTACACAGCTTTTTAAAAATCAGAAACAGTTCACACTCCAAGAAAGAATAAAATGTCACCACTTATGAGTGTGAACCTTCACAACTTTGCTCTTTCTCAAGCCACCTGCATCCTGAGAAGCCATGGGGCTGCATGGAGCTTGCCCATGGTCACTGCCAAGCAGCACAGGTGGTGTGTGCCAACGCTGGGGACATGGAGTGCCCCCACCATCACAGTGGTCATGCTCACTTAGAAATCTCCAGCTTGATCCTAGGAGGCTCCTGGTGCCCACCAGGAATTTTAGCTAAGCTTTGCCGAGATTCCCTGAGTTTAATCAAAGTCAGGACCAGGTGGAAAGAGCCCACTGCTGGCTGGTGAAAACGAATTGGAAAGAGGGAAATGAAAACACGGACACTTTTTTGAGAGTTGAAAGGGAATCTCCATTACCTTTTGTCCCCCTCCTCCCTTGGAAAATGTGGAAAACTTTGAAACTGAGCCCTCGAAATTCAATTCAACATTTCCTAGGCAAATGTATGGGTAACTTTAGGAATTATCCTAAAGATCTATGAAAGAATAAAGATGGAGAAAGAAAGAGACAGAAAGAGGGAGGGGGAGAGGTATATGTGATAGGATCACATCTGCTCTCCTAAAATTAGGTGACAAGGATGATTTTATTATATATTATTATTATTTATATTATATTATATTATTTATAATTATTTTCATCATACAAGACATATACCCACACAGTGTAAACTTGAGTGAGGTGGCAAGTTTAATGTACTTTTACTATTGATGAGGAGGTGAAAAAATTCTTTAAGAAAATAAAATAATTGAGGCTTTTAAACATTTTGGAATCACTAAAGTTCTTTCCATTCCACTGAAATAAGGTATCACAAAATAAGGGATCAGAATTCAACATGAGAACTCCAACAAGATTGTCAGGCAAATTTCTTCAGGAACCACTACATGTGATTTACGAAGTGACCCAGATAAAATCAAATTCCTTCATGAATTTAAATCTCTAACTAGTAAGTTAGAAAAAAACCTGAAAGGATTTCTTTATTTAAAAATTAAAAAAAGAACAATTCCCTTGACTAATTCTGACTACCGCCTATCTCCAAGCCTTCTGGCAGCATTACTAGTATGTGACAGGATTGTGGTCAGGCCACCATTTAGAATCAGGTGTCAGGCGCTTTTAAATGATGTAGTGGACAGTTCGTCTTCACAGGAGCCCCAGGAAAAGGGGCTAGTGCCCGCTCCACTGCAATCACGCCTCATAGAATGGAACAGGGACTTCCCATGACTTAGATTACACTCTGCCTATTGTCTGATAACATAGCTGGCTGGCAAAAGAGGACTCACTGTGTTTGCAAATGTATCCCACGAAGAAGCAAACACCTGGAAGCATCTCCTTTGATTCTAGGCTAAACTTCACATTTCCAAAGACCATAAAGACAGAAAAAACAAAAAAGTACAGCAATTTGTGAAAAAAGAAAATGTGCTTGTTTCATCCTAATTCTGTGCCTAGGTTTGCATAGGT
Source organism: Rhinopithecus bieti (assembly GCF_001698545.2). NCBI lineage: Eukaryota > Metazoa > Chordata > Mammalia > Primates > Cercopithecidae > Rhinopithecus > Rhinopithecus bieti. Next base: position 1,095,061 of record NW_016812078.1, on the reverse strand, counting down.
TCTCACATTTAACTAGATACCATTATCCTCGAGTTTCAGATGAGAAAAGAGAGCCTCTACTTGTTCCCACGGGTATACAGCAAGAAAGTAGCAGCATCAGCATTTGAACCCAGATGGCTCCAAAAACCAGGGTCTTCACACACACACTCAGTGTGGTAAGTTAAAAAATGGGACTGACTCATTTCATGAAAAAAACATATCAAATATCTTCATTTCTGTGTTTAGTTCCACATTCCCCAATTCTTTTAAGAAACAGGCACATTCTGATTCTGCTAGATAATCTGCTAAACTTTAAGGTTAAAAATCAAATCTTTTGTATTACTACAGTGTTGTTCCTTCTGTTCAAGTTTTGGCCTACTTCTTTCTAAGGCATTGTGAAGTGAAGAAAAACTTCACTTTTCCTTACATGTCAATAGCTTATAATTCCACTGACTACAAAACTAAAAATGTCTCACAGCAAATTCAGTCACTTTATTTGTGATGCTGTCACAATGAACTATTCGGAAACAGAGTACACCAAACTTTTTAAAGTATTCTTTCATTTATTCAACAAAGATTTGTTACCACCATAAGGCAAGCGCAGATGCAGGGGTAACACCAGTGAAAGAGGTGGATGGAAACGCCTGCCCTCTTGGAAACAAAGAAAGAAGTAAAACAGGTCCAATAGTAAGAAGTACCATAGAGTGAAACATAAGGCATGGAAAGGGGATGGGGACAGGTGGAGAGTGGAGGGAGGTACCGTTTACATTCATGTAGTCAGGGAGACCTCTGAGGGGGCCACATTGGAGCAAAGACCCGATGGAAGTGAGTAATCCAGCCCTGGGGAGATGTGGAGTTTGGGTGTTCCAGACAGGGGAAACAGCTAGTGCAAAAGTATAACTAGCATTTTAGAAGAAGACCCAAGGTAGATCGGGCACGATGGCTCATGCCTGTAATCCCAGCACTTTGGGAGGCTGAGGTGGGCAGACCACCTGAGGTCAGGAGTTCGAGACCAGCATGGCCAACATGGTGAAACCCTGTCTACTAAAAATACAAAAAATTAGCCAGGCGTGCTGGCGGATGCCTATACTCCCAGTTACTTGGAAGGTGGAGCCAGGAGAATCGCTTGATCTTGGGAGGCAGAGGTTGCAGTGAGCTGAGACTGTGCCATTGCACTCCAGCCTGGGTGACAAGAGCGAGACTTAGTCTCAAAAAAGAAGATGGAGAAGGAGAAGGAGACCCAAGGGGACCAGAGTTGCTAAAGCAGAGTGAACAAAGAGAAAGGAACAGAATGAGGTCAGAGAGGCAACAGAGCTAGATGACACAGGACCTTATAGCCACTACAGGGGCTCTGGCTTTTACTTTAAATGCTTTGGAAATTATTGACAGCAAAGGAATGACATGCTTTGACATAAGTTTAAAAGGAATGCACTATGTCGAAAAGAGACCACATGAGAGGGAGAGGTGGATACAGAGAAATCAGTTAGGAGGTAAGTTCAGTAACACAGGACGAGGTGGCTCATGCCTACAATCCCAGCACTTTGAGAAGTTGAAGCCAGAGGATTGCTTCAGGCCAGGAATTCAAGACTAGCCTGGGCAACAGAGTGAGACACTGTCTCTACAAACAAATGAAAATAATTAGCCGGGTGTCATGGTGTGCACCTGTAGTCCTAGCTACTCAGGAGGCTGAGGTTGGAGGATCGCCTGAACACAGGAGCTCAAGTCTACCATGAGCTATGATCACGCCACTGCACTCCAGCCTGGGTGACAGCACAAGATCCCATTTCAAAACACACACACACACACACACACACACACACACACTGAGAATAATGGTTGCTTAAAGCACCATGATAGCAGTGATGGTGGGAAGACGCAGCCTGAGTTTAGATATATTGTTATGGTAGAGCCATCCAGAGTTGCTGATGGAGTACATGCATGAATAAAAGGGAGAAGTATGAACAACTCCAAGATTTTTAACCTGAGAAACTAGAAGAATGAAGTTGCTATATAGAGATAAGCATAATTGAGGAAAGTACAGGATTTTAAGACGTGGTCAGAAATTCAGATTTGGATACACTAAGTTTGAGATATCTGTTAGACATCCAAGCAGAGTGGCAAGTATACGCTTGGATAATTCAAGCATAGTTTATAGACTTGTCAGCATGTGAATGAGATTAGGATGTGATGATATTGTGAAGAGAGACCAATCCTAAGGCTGAGCCCCAGATCATGGTAACACTTAGAAGTCAGGGAGGCATTAGAGATCAAGCAAAGGAGACTAAGAGAAAGTGACCAGGTAAGTAGGAGGAAGCATTTATTTCCTACACCAACAATGAAACTTTGGATCTCTAAAGAATTATTAATAAAACCAGTATTTGATGAGTATCAGTTTTCACAAATTTTCTTTTTTTAAATCCCCCCCAATTCAAAAATTCCTTAAAACAGAGCAACCCAAAAGAGCATGCCACAGATTCTTTGGGCATGTCCTCCTCAAGTCTTCTACTTTGCCTGACAAAGTTATGACAGAATCTCAGCAAAATTTAACCTTCCCCCTAACTTAAGTTGTGAAATATTTATTATGAATCTAGCACAGGAACGTCACAGTACTAAACACAGTGGTGATGGGATACAGGGATGAGTAATAATACGTGGTCCCTGTTCTAAAGAGTCCACAGTTTAGCAGGAGAGCTCAAATATGTACATCAGAAATAGTGACACCAAATTAACATAGATAAAATCATAGCAGCTACAAAAACATATTTAGGGGTCAAATACTTATAATTTGACAAGAATCCCATTATAATCAGTGCCATACTTGAAAGCAAAAATGTACTTGAGTTATTTCAAAGTCTCAAATGATGATGACCTTATTAAATGTTCTTCAGCACTAATATTGAATGATAGCTCCTCGCTGGTATGTATAACATCTCTCTCATCTTTGCTAAAAAATCTTTTAACAGGAGGACACCTCTCGTGAAAATGACTTGGAGCCGCGCCATGGAAACTGAAACATCATGACTTCATTTCCACAGCTGGAGTGCCAAAGAAGAGTTATTGCTCCCTTGATCTTTTGTTCCTGGAGCATGCTCAGGAGGTGCTGCCAGAACACATCAACAGACACTGTGATGGTTTCACTATTGACAAGTTTTCTGAAACAGACCCGTTCACAGCTGTTCATGGTAACGGTGATACCACGTTAGCCACACCTGTGCAACTAGAGCGCCAGGACTATCCCAGGGGAAGGACTCATATGTCTTGCCTTATATCTCAGAGAAACAATTAACAACTGAAAGTGAAGGCTAACACAATAATAGTCACAATTTATTCTCCCTTATTTTAGTTCATTCAGGCTGCTTGTAACAAAATACCATAAACCAAGTGGCTCATGAAAAACAGAAATTTCTCACAGTTCTGGAGGCTGGGAAGTTCAAGATCAAGGTGTCAGCAGATTCAGTGTCTCATAAGGGCCAACTTCTGAGACAAGAGTCTTCTCACTGTGTCCTCACATGGTAGAGGAGGCAAGGTGGCTCTCTGGGGCCTATTTTATAAGGGCACTCATCCCATTCATGAGGGCTCTGCCTTCATGATCTGACCATTTCCCAAAGGTCCCACCTCCTGATATCATCATGCTGGGGACTATGATTTAACATGTGAATTTGTGGAGGAGACACAAAAACCTTCAGATCACAGCACTTGTTTTTTAAGTCCTCATTAATTTTGGGAGGAGAAGGTCAAGGCAGATCTTAGGATGCTGTCTTTCTGCCTTATGTCTTCATAAGATTGCATGTCAAAAATGTTAAGAACTTTGGCCGCATTCTTCTAATAATCTGTAATCTAAAAGTATTTGTAGGATATTTACACTGGTCATTTTTCTGAAGATGATGAAATACAGTGGTGACAGCTAAGATTAGGTTTATGTTCCTTCATTAAGTCATTCTTTTTTTTTCATTCATGAAACTGATGCTATGCTAAATGCTGGCAATGTAAAAATTATTTTAAAAGCACAAACCCCTGAAAAAATCTACAGATTTGAGTGGGTATACCCATACAAAAATTTAGATACAATATAAATCCATATTACTGAGAAATGTAACATGCTATTGCAACATAGCAGAGGAAGCAGCTAACTGCCAGAAAAAGGCAGGGAGAAGGAATGTGCAGAATGTGACAGAAGCTGGAGAAAGAAGACAAGGAAGACTCCTTAGAGAAAATGCTGCTTGAGATGACTCTTGAGAGATGAACAGTTTTCGCAAGGAAGGCACAAGGTTGGGGGAGATGAAACCAAAAGTTTTAGGTATGAAGTGTACTTAGTATTTCAGGATGCTAGAAGACAGTAGACATAAATAATTGAAGGTTATGTATCTTTCAAAGTAAGTTGTACTGGAGGGCTTTTTGTATGAGAAAATATGAAATCTGATGCAGAGTTTAAAATGAACATTCTGACGGGGAAACTCAAGAATGAATACAAGATGGAAATAACATAAAAATAGAGAAACCAGCCAGGCGCGGTGGCTCATGCCTGTAATCCCAGGCCTTTGGGAAGCCAACGCGGGAGGATCACCTGAGGTCAGGAGTTCGAGTCCAGGCTGGCCAACATGGTGAAGCCCTGTCTCTACTAAAAATACAAAAATTAGTTGGACATGGTGCTGGGTGCCCATAATCCCAGCTACTTAGGAGGCTGAGGCAAGAGAATTGCTTGAACCCGGGAGGCAGAGGTTGCAGTGAGCTGAGACTGTGCCATTACACCCTGGACATTATTGGTATAGACCAAGCAGAAGAGGATACATATCTTGAATTAAGGTAGTAGGGGTAGGGAGGAGTTGGACAGATACAAGATAAGTAGCAGAGACATAATCAATAGGATTTGGTATATACTGAACAAAATATAGGCAAGGTAGGGGAGCTATGAAGGATAAGAGGTTGAGAAGGACTTGTATCTTACTTTGATAACAGGATTTCCATAACAGAAATAAGAAAGGAAGATGATTAGTTATATTTTTAAACATGTATGTGATATCTGTCATCCACGTGAAGGCAGCTGGATCTATGAACCCATGGTTCGAAAGAGGTCCAGACTAGAGATGAAGATTTGTCATGGAAGTCATGGAAGGATGCATAAGAGGGAACCAAATATTTAAGGGACAGGCAGAGGAAGGTGAATGAAAATGAATGACTAGGTGTGGCAGGGAGAAAACCAGGAACAAGTGGAGTCCAGAACCCAGGTAAGGAATGAATTTCATGGGTGGCATAGTCAACAATTTTTTTTTTTTTTTTTTTTTTTTGAGATGAAATCTCACTCTGTTGCCCAGGCTGGAGTGCAGTGGCACAATCTCGGCTCACTGCAACCTCCACCTCCCAGGTTCAAGCAATTCTTCTGCCTCAGCCTCTCGAGTAGCTAGGACTACAGGTGCCCGCCACTATACCTGGCTAATTTTTTTATTTTTTGTAGAGATGGGGTTTCACCGTATTGGCCAGGCTGGTCTTGAACGCCTGACCTTGTGATCTTCCCACCTCGGTCTCCCAATGTGCTGGGATTACAGGCATGAGCCACCACACATGGCCGAATAGTCAACAATTTTAACTGTCAAAATCAGTCAAGTAAAGTTGAAGGAAGCGGGGAGGAAGACTGATTTTGTGACTAAACCATTCAGGAGGTCACGGCAATCCAAACAAAAAAAACATGCCCATGGGAGTAATAGAATAGAAGCCAAATCGCAGTGAATGAAGAAGCAGGCAGGAGGAAGTAGAGACTGCAAATACAGCCTATTTTCCCGTAAACTCCTTAAACCTGACCTAGGAATGTGTAAGTCCACTCTCAGAAACCATAACGCCCAGGAATTTTTTCATTGCCAGTAAATGCTGTTGAGCTGAATTTCTTGTAGCAAAGGCATGGGATGGAAGTGGGGGCACTTCAACCCACTTTGGGACAACCACCACCATGAGGAGAATGCCTTGATGTTTTGAGTCAGACACATGTGGCTTGAAAACCCAGCTTCTTTACCAGATAGTGACACCGAACAAGCTACTTAACATCCCTAAAATGATTACCTTTTATTTAAAAATAGGAATAAGAATCTACCACCACTCTGGATACACCTCATAACATTTTGATGATGATTAAATAATATAATGTATGTAAAATGTCTACCATAAGTTAAGGTTACTACATAGTTAAGGTTGTCACTCTATATATTATTGCTAACATTTGCAATTGAGAAGTTCTTCACCTGAAGTGATCTATAAAATCAACAAGGATTCTTGGCAAGTCTCTTGTCTTAGGCACTTTCCGTGAGAAAGCTCATGCTAGTGTGAGTTTTCCTACAATCTGCATTCCTTTTACTATCTTTATAATTTCAAAATCGATTCAACTATATAGATTTAGCTTATAACCAAAATCATCTTAAGAACAATTCCTGGACGCACCATTTGCAGAATAGCCAAGGTAAAGTAAAAGTTGCCTTTGAAGACAAAAATATAATTTCCTCACTTAAAAAAAAATCTATAAGAGTAAATAACTCATATGAAGGCATGTAAGTAGCGCCCACCTTTTGTGCAATTTCTCTATTTATTTAAATGGACAATATAGAATCCTGTGGTAAGAAGATGCTAAAGTAGTCCCCCTGAGCCCCACTTTCTAGTGTCCATGCCTTTGGTGCCCCTCCCCCTTCAGTGTTGATGGCACTTGTGCTTCCAACCAGTAGAATATAGCAGAGGTGATAAGATGTCACACCACAATTACATTACATGAGATTCCTTTTGCTATCAGACTCTAGCTTGATGAAGTAAGCAGACATGTTGGGGAAGCCTATGTGGCAAGGTAGCCTCTGGGACCTCAGGAAGCCTCCAGCAGTTGAGGGTGGCCTCCAACCAACAGCCAGTAAGAAGCTGGGGCCCTCGATCCTACAAATACAAAGAAATCAATTCTGCCATCAACCTGAGAGAGCTTAGAAGTGGACTTTTCCCCAGTCAAACTTCCAGATGAGGATGCAGCCCAGCTGACACTTTGATTATAGCCATGTGAGACCCTAAGCAAAGGATTCAGCTAACACATGCCTGGACTCCTAATCCATAGACACTGTGACATATTAAATGTGTGTTGTTTTAAGCCACTAAATGTGTAGTAATATGTTATGCATGAATAGATAACTAATACAGATCCTATATGGTTACACCATTCTAAAAAGGTGCATTAGAGAGTTTTTTTTTAACATGCAGGAGAAAAGCCATGATCTAAATCAGCAGTGACAAATGATGCACGGCATCAAAAAATATATATATATGTGTGTATATATATTTTTTATTTATATATATACACACACACACATGTGTGTATATATACATACATATAGTGTTCCCTGACTTGTGGGAGACATGTGTCCATAAGCACTGAGAAGTAGGTGTTTGGGGTCCTATGGTGATATATGGCATATGTGGTGACACAAGAAATCTAGGCTTTTCCTTGAAACAGGGTTGTAACCAGCATTCAATGTAAAAGCAGTGGAGAGGTCTATGAATGGCATTGACTCCTCTAACAGAGCTGTGGGGTTTTTTGACACCCAGTATCTATTCTTTCCACTTCTGGAACCTTCATCTTCTCCAGTAAATCACCTTTCCTCCACTCTCAGGTCATTTCTGGAAAAGCTCTCTACCCCAAACACCAGAAGCAGCAGTTGACTTAGACCTGGCCAATCAGAACATCACATTTCCCTGGCTTCAGTGATTGCTAAAGTTCATCACATAATTCAAGTCAAGCCACACAAATCAAGCCAATTAGTGCTAATTCCAGCATTTTCTTCTTATTGCCAGAAAGTAGTGCTTTTTTGTTTTTCTCGCTGGATTATAACCTAGGAGGATATAAACTGGGAGGTTCTGGCAACCATCTGGCTATGCATGGAGCTTGAGAATGGAGCCAGCCCAAATGAAAGTAGAGATTAGAAACTGGGGATGAAGGGGAGAAACCAGGTCCCAAAGATAACATTTGCACTTCTAGATAGAATTCCCCATGAAACCAGATTTACTCCCAGATTCATCCATTACTTGAGCTCACGCCTTTATCTTTGCTCATAAGAAGCCAAGAAATTCCTAATTTGACTTTAGTTCAGTTGTGTAAATAGTGTGGTTTCTGGGACATAAGCAATATTGCCTCTATATCACTTTACGGCTAAGAATAAATCCAACTTCGCAAAGGGAAATATTAAGGGTAAGAAATTGTGGTTCATGTAAAAACTGATTTAGCAGACTTCAACAGAAGTAACTGCTGGTCAATATGCATTTAAATGCTGAAGAACAGTTTTTTAACTTTCTGCACATAGGTTTTGCAGTGGCTACTTTTGTGAGATCAAAACAGAATAAAAGTAAGTAGTCCCAGAAAACCTAAAGTTCTTGTTTTGGTTTTGAAATAGGCTCTGATATTACAGCTTAAGAAGATACTGCTTGATGTTTCAACTGTGTTTATCCCTGCCCCCCACCCCCGCAAAAAAAAAACGTTTGAAATAATATAAAAGTTCTCAAAGTCTTTCCATGAACAACAATGTCTCTTGTGATGATCCTATACCTGACATCCTTTAGTAAAAATGTATTAAATATTAGGAAATTTCTAGGATAGCAGAAATTCCAGAGTAACAACTAGATGGCATTACCAAGGACCAGATGCTAGTAAGCACGGGCAAAGTGAATCAATCAAACACCAAAACACTCCTCACCCCACCCCAGGGCATGTCCACTTATTTTTCCCTATACCCAGAATGTTCTTCCCTCAAATATTTGCACAGCTCTCATCTTCACTTCGTTCAGGTCTCTGTTTACATGCTGCCTTCTCAGAGAGATCATCCTATAAAACATAGGATCACCCTATTAAGGTAGCATTCATCCAATTAATTTGTATCCCCTTATCCTGCTTTATTTTTCTACATGGCACTTTTCATCACCTGACATGTTATATTTATTTGTTTGGCTGGTGAATATCAGATATGGGTAAGACATAGATGTCTGCTTCATCAGTTACCTATAATTTCCAGAAAGTCGCAGTTTACCTGCAGAATCTAGGTCTTGTGCAATTAACATAGACTATTTTAAGATCTATACAAATGCTTTGATAACACTTTCATTACACTACTGGTCAAATTTCAAGGAAGCAGAAATTATCAACAGAGGCAATTTATTTAATACAGGGAATTGGTTTCACAGGTAGTGGATGTCAAATGAATACGAAGAAGAATAGGGAAACAGGCCAGAGATTACAACTGCATGAAGCAGCTACCACCCCTAGGGCTGAGGACCAAAGGAAAGCAGTCAAATTATCAGAAATCAGCCGCCACAGAACTGGGCTCAGGCATCTGAGGAGGAAAAATTGTCTGACGCGTGCTGTTCCTCCGAGTGGGCTGGAATGAGGCTGGTTCTGGAACACTGAAAGAAGTTACAGATGAGAACCCAAACTGCTGATAGCAGAGTGAAGGGCTGTGCTGGAGTACCCCTAATAGGAACAATGAGTAAAACAGAAATCAGTAAGTCCCTTCTCATCTCCTCCCATCTTTCAATGTCTTTTTACTGCTCTTTTGGGCATAGGAGAACCTAGGAGAATCCGATGATCCACCACCATAGGAGAACTGTAATTTGCAGAATTCTAAACCCAACATCCAAAGCAGAATCTAGAAGAATGGATTTGAGCTGACAGTAGTTTGAGAACCAGAACAGATTCCAACGCATTTCTCCAATTTTATCTTCTTAGAAAAGCCAAATTGAAAATGAATGGTACAATGATTAACTCCTGACTGTATTATTACTAGTTTCCTCTTGTAAACTTGGTTGACTTTAATCTGGAGTAACACACATGAAATTCAGGAGGTCCATGAACCCATAAAGTGTCATTATAAATTTTTTTGATATGTCATGATGGATCTTTCTGGACAAGTGAGTTTGTAACTCTCATAAAGTTTCAAAGGAGCCTGTAACCCTCCTAAGATTTGGAATCACTGCCCATGTTCTCATTTATTCATTATTTAAACTTGCTATTAAACACACAGACAACTTCTAATACTTAGATTCTTTTAATGCCTTAAGTTCACTATTGACTATGACTCTCTTGGTGACAAGGAAAAGAAACCAGTTTGAACCACCTAAAGATAAAGCAGGGGAAGGAAAGGAAATTCATTCAAGGGACCTTGACCAGGAAAGAAACTACCTAGTTTAAGAAAGCGGTGTGGAATAGGACAGTCTCTTCATACATACCATCTACATAAACTCCAGTATATGTGCTCAAAGAGACATTTATATTGCAGAATTATTTTTAATAGTAAAAGTTTAGAAATAAACTAAATGTTCATCAACTGAAGGATGGAAAAATGGTATATTAATACAGTTGACTACCATGTAGCAGTAAAACTAAAACAAATCTACGTGTATCTGCATAACTCAAAAACATAACATTCAGAGGGAAGGGAAAAAATTGCAAAATAATACGTTTAGCATTATATCACTTGTATAAAGTTTTAAAACATGCAAAATTATGTTACATGTAGTTTACAGATACATATGCTTGCAGCAAAAAAAAAAAAAAAAACAAAACAAAACAAAAAACAGAAACACAATGGGAATCATAATTTCCAAATTTAGATTTGTTTTACCCCAGTGAGTAGAGAAAAGAAAGAAAACAAAAAGGGCTTCTCAGGGTATTTCAATTCCCTTTGTCCTGGTTGGCTTCTTTAAAATAAATCTGAAATATGACAAAATGTTAAGATTTGGCAAAGTGGCGATCTGTGACTCTGTTATATTACTGTATGTTTTCTGTTTTAAAATGTTTCATAAACTTAAAACTAGGAAATATAAAGGGCACTAAGAACTCCATTAGCAATGACCTAGGCCAGCCCTTAGCATAATTAACATGAGTTCAAAGAGAAGAGGAACTTAAAATCACATTTCAGAAACTCCTCCTGCTATAAGGCTCCTTTTCAGAAACAAGACTCGCTCTCCTCAGGGGCAGGTATGGGAAGAGGGTGCCAGCGAAGAAAGAAAGGAGATTTACCAAAGAAAAAAGAATAGAGGAGGGAAGAAGAGGATAATATCTCCATGATATTTTTATAAATAAATAAATAAACAACACACAAACACACAGGTAAGAATCTTCCTCAGGAAGAAGAAATAAGATAAATGAGAAAAGATCTTATTACGTTTGTACTTCCTGTCTAGCTCTGGTTTCTTCCCCTTTAGGCTGGGTAATTGTAAAAAAGATATCCCTGCTCTTACTTTTATAGGACAAGGAAAACTTCTGAGCTTTTAAAAAAATATAGCAAGTGATTCCACTAATAAAGAAAATTTTTTTATTCCTTGAGAATTGTTAAAATGGGATTTAAGCTTATCTGGAGGATAATTTGCCTCTAATTCCTCTAATCCATTCCTAATTATGTTAAGAATAGGAAAAAAAAAAAGGACTTAATTTTCTTATTTTGAATCTGTCCTTCAAAATGTTCCAGTATTCTATCATAACAACATCCAGAAGTCAAAGTAAGGATTGAATCATCTGATTATTTGTATCTTACATATTCTAACTTCTATCCACATAGGATTTTGTTATATGCCTGAAATTTCCTCCAAAAATGACACAAAACTGCAAAATAAGTAACAATAGGAATAATCATCTTCTCACCTTAAACGTCAAGACTTTGAAAACTGTATGTCAGCTGCTAACATGTTCATTAATATCTATCTACCTTTGCTAAAACATGTAAATCAATATATCAAGAAAATTAACTTTATAAAGCTTTTAGAAAACAGACTCTGGAGCAGTCACAGAATATTAAAACTTTTTCCCTGGACAGTTCTGGATAACCAAGGAACATGATGGCAAATACTATCAAATGAAGGACTAACAAATGAAGATAAATTTAACTAGGCATAGGCTTACTTTCAAGAAAGCATTTATGCAATGGAAAAGCAAAGTTCCAGTACTGCAAAGGAAGGAAAGGTGGAATGCAACATTTCACATGCAATAGCATATCCTGTAGAAAAGATAAGGCCTGTATGATTTGTGAATCAGCTATATTATATTATCTGATACCACTTAGTCTCAATTGCCACAAGCAATCCCAATAATACTGACAGAAGAAAATACCTTCAATCCGCAAAGGGTTGGAATCAATCAGCAACTAAGAACACTGTAGGATTTTCCCTTCCATGTTACATTAGCCTAGCAGAGTAATCTGGTTGAAAAGTAAAATATCACCATGATTTCAAAGCCTGTTGTTCTATATTTTAAGTACATTCAGAGATTGTTTCTAAAGTTCTATATGCCAATGTGCTTGGAACACATTAATTCCATTAGCAGGCTATTTCAGGAAATAGTGAGCATATTTCTTGGAGACAAATACATGTGGTTAAAAAACAGCTTCAAAAAAAGCATGAGGTGAAAAACTGAAAACAAAGATGATTTTTAAATGCAATTAGAACTCCTTCCCATCACATATCAAAGGTGTCATAGCTGCTTCTCTACTGAGAAGGTGGTGTTTTGGATTTGAGTCTTTAAACCAAAAAGCCTATCTTGGGATGACACTATAAGTAGTCTTTCTGCCTCTTAATCATCGGCAACTGCTAAATGAAGTGTATCTATTTTCTCTGTTACATTACTATTGGCAACCAGGTCCTCAGTAAGTGCCCAGAAATGTTTCCATGGTTACAAAAAGCATTCAGCATCCCTCTTGTTTTGGGCCAATTTAGCTTAAAATCTATTGTGGAGAAAAATATGGCACATTAAGAAACATAAAATCAAGATACAACATTATGAAAAGAATTCAAGGTTAAATGGGAAAAGCGAGCTTGACAAGGCTTTTTAAGACGTGCACATAAATCACTGATTAAAATGCTGCTTTTCCCTAGCGTATTTCCTAATACCTCTCTTCAACAGACTGCAAAGCAGCCCATGTGCTATGGCTTACATCACCCCATGGTATAAAGGAACAACTGAGCGCATGAGGAGTCTTCGAGACTGTTAACCCATCAGTAAAATCAAAACAAAACAAAACAAAAAACAGGTGCTTTAACACCCATACAGCTAAGAGTCCAATCACGTATCCTAGTTTTAGAGGGTCCTCAGGGTACTTAAATATTTTGAGGAAAGAGAAATAAGAGCTTTTGTTCAATGGCTAAAAGGCATTTGAAGTAAATTAGTGGGCTATATCACATCAGCGAGAGAGAGAAATGGAAGCTCCCTAGAGGCAACTTAGGCGAGCTCCTCCATCTATAAAGCTGTGAGTGAACTGGGCCGAGGCTGTCTCACTCTAAGCCCATGCTGCTTTCCCAATTCCCAGCGCCACCACAGAGCTGGGGCATTGAAAACATTTTTGCATCCTCCGGAACAGAATAAACAAGTGATATAGGCTTCTGCACAGTCTGAAGGAAAGGCCTGTGGCTTATACTTGTGTATACTTGTCTGCTCCCCACAATGCTTTGTACATGATAGATGTTCAATACATATTTGATTGGTTAAAAGGGGCCACAGTATAACACCTCTCTTTATAGAGAAATGTTCCTCCTCATATCTACTTACACACCCACACCACTCTTTATCATTTTCTACTGCTCTTATTTTCCCTGTGAAATGGAAAGAAGTGGGTGGAATTCAAAGTCATAATGCTCTTTAAGGACTAATGTGAAAACATCCAGGAAGAAAGTGAGCATACTTTTCCCTCTTCTTCCCTCTAAGTACCACCCTAAACCCTAGACATTGTCTATTAAACAGAGATCAGAAGACTGAGAAGTGCAGAGAAGAAGGTAGAATGGATAGGAACCTTGGGACTCAAGGAACAACATAGTCATGAGTTCCCTGGGCTCTTTTACCTCATATATCCCAGACCTGAAGCTGAAGAAGCTGGCAACACAAAAATGCCCATGTACACTGACCAAAACAAAAGTCTCAATAAAGGCTTGCTCTCTCTGCCCAAAGGACTAGGAAAGGTGCAGCCTAGTAAGACAGAAAATGTTTAGATAGGACCTGCTCTACTCAAGCCAAACAGCACAGAAAAAAATTGTGTCCTCAACTTTACCCATGACAACAAGGCCACATGCGGAACCTAGACTTCCATCCTCACCAATCTGTAATGAGGCAACCCAATACTCTCACAAGGCATGCCAGACAAGGCCAAGCTAGGAACTGGAACTTCCATCCCTGATGCCAGAGGTGAGTATCCCCCACCCACACAGTGTTCACTGGAGACCATTTGGGAAGCCCTGTCTTCCACCCCCGCCTGGAAGTCATGAGGCACACCTCTTCCTGCCCATTTAGGTAATGTCAAGGAAGGTCTAGCAGAGACCCAAGACTTTCGCCAGAACCCAGTGGTAATGAGGCCACCTGCACCTCGGGGTCATTGGAAACCACATGAGAAGATGGAACTCCCATCTTAACTCAGCATTAATGAAGAGCACCTCTTCAAGGGTCAAAGAGGCCAAGAGGGGACGCTGGTCTTCTACCTCCACAGTAATGAGGTGGTACCCCATTGCGTGCCAGAACCATGTCACAGACTCTCTTTGTGAGATGTCTTTTTGGCAGAACAATGACAAAATGATAATTATTTTTGTTTATATGTTCATATTCTCTTACACAGGTTCCTTCTTACAAGCTACTATAATAGTTCTCCAACACATATTCTCCCCTCCAATTTAGCCTCCAAACTGATACTAAAGTTATCCTTCTATATCAGAGTTCTGTGGGTGCCACCCTTGATTAAGATATTTCTAAGATTCCCAGTCGTTTACAGGATTATGTGGTTTGGCTCTGTGTCCCCACCCAAATCTCATCTTGAATTATAATCCCCATGTGTGGAGGGAAGGACCTGGTGGGAGGTAATTGGATCATGCAGGCAGTTTCCCCCATGCTGTTCTCATGATAGTGAGGGAGTACTCACAAGATTTGATGGTTTAAAAGTGACACTTCCCTTTTGTGCGCGCTCTCTCTCTCTCTCTCTCCTGTTGCTGTATAAGATGTGCCTTGCTTCCCCTTCACCTTCTGCCATAATTGTAAGTTTCTTCAGACCTCCCCAGCCACGCAGAACTGTAAGTCAATTAAAGCTTTTTTCTTTATAAATTACCTAGTCTTAGGTATGTCTTTACAGCAGTGTGAAAATGGACTAATACACAGGATGAAGGCTAAATTCTTAACACAAAAAACAAAGACCTTCCCATTCACAGCCTTAGCTCTAGCCTCATGATTCATCCCTGAAAATGTCAGGTTTGTTCACATGTCAGCATTCATGACATTTCCTCCAGTTGGAATGCCTTTCTCCTTCCATTCACCTATTAAATTCTGACTCATGCTCACAAAAACCTTATCTGATCACCTCTGGCAAAATCATACCAAAAGTTATCACGTACATAACTATAACTTCTCACGAACTTTTTTTATAGGATTGGTTACATATATCACACACATCACAGAACTCTTTAATGGAAGACCAATATGTTATTTACACAATTATCCCTCAGCCCAAACATGCTACCCAGTTTAATAAGAATGTCCAATTCAATTTCACAGTGTAGTGTTAAGTATATAAACTCTATGTTCCAGCTTCCACTTAAGATGTAGACAGGTGGAAGTAATGGTCCCACTCTTTAAACAATAACAAAATTTATATAAATGGTCAAATCACATATTTTCTTAAACTCATCAGAAAGCTGAAGTCATAAAGCAATCAACTAGTCCAAAAATTAAAAAGAGGCAACTTATTTTAAGGAGAGAAAGAACACAAGCACTTGCTGGCAAGGGGCAGATACTAGATTCATACAAGCTGTTAAGAATTAAACGAATATTTTCCAGTTATTTCTAAAGGCCTAGTGGACTAGCACAGCAGTACAGAACCCACGGGAGTCACAAACCAAATGGAAATTCAAGCCCACTTAGAAGCTCATCACAGAGCTCACCAGGCACTCACAAGAAAGACTGGGTGGAGAGCAGGAGAAGAGAAAGCTGCTGTCATGATACAGTCATGAGGAAGGGGAACAATGGCTACTACAGGCAAAGTAAGAAGCCCCACCAAGATTCCGCTCTTGAATTTCCATTACGAAACAAAAGCCTTAGGCCACTTGGGGAAGGGTAGCTGATAGAGTTTGGCTGTATCCCCACCCAAATCTCATCTTGAATTGCAGTTCCCATAATCCCCACGTGTGGTGGGAGGGACCCAGAAGGAGATAATTGAATCATGGGGGTGGTTTCCCCCATGCTATTCTCATAATAGTAAGTTCTCACAAGATCTGATGGTTTTACAAGGAACTTCCCCCTTTACTCAGCTCTCATTCTTCTTGGTGCCGCCATGTGAAGGATACCTTTGCTTCCCCTTCCATCATGACTTTAAGTTTCCTGAGGCCTCTCCAGCCCTGCGGAACTATGAGTTCATTAAACCTCTTTTCTTTTTAAATTACCCAGTCTCAGGCAGTTCTTGATAGGAGCATGAAAATGGACTAATACAGTAGCAAATCCTGTTGTTTTTAGACCACAGGTAAAGACACATTAAGGTGAGTGAACAGAACAGAATAAACACTTCTATCCCTGGGGAAAGGGCAGGAAAAACTCCTGGGGTCAGACCACTGGAGATTCCCTTGTATCTGGGGAGAGAGGCAGGACTACTGAGAATGTCCTAACCCCAAGACATAGGAACACAGCAATTGCCTAAGACGGAGAGCACTCTAGAACAGCAGGAAACACAACCTCCAACTCAACCGCATCACACTAACAAACCATAAGTAATGCATAATAACAGGCTTCTCCTGGGAAAGGGACAAAAGCCTGAAAAAGAAAGACACTCTCTGATGCATAGGCAAAAAGAGAAGACAATGTTAAAGATGGAGCCAATATTGACAAAACTGTGTAACAAACAGGCCTCTACCCTAAACACAATGTAGTAATAGAGAATTTTGAAGCTTATGTCACACTGAGATGAACAATAACAACAAAACAAAAACCCAACTCAAATGTTGACTAAACTGATTCAACCCCCTCACACTAAACACCCTACATTAGACAAGACTTGCTCACTTCCAGCAAAAAATATCACATACTTTCCCTACATATAATGTTCTATTTTCAGTCATAAATTACAAGACAAACAAAAAAGAAACAAAAACACCCTGTCAAGAGACAAAACAACCAAGAAAGCCAAACTCAAATATGACTCAGATATTGGAACTATCAGACAAGGAATTTTAAAATAACTGTGATTAATATGTTAAAAGCCATAATGGAAAGGGGGGAATGTGCATGAAGTGATGAGCAGGGGGACTGAAACTATTTTAAAATGCAGTCAAATCAAAATGCTAGAAATGAAAAACATGGTAACAGAAATAAAAAAGGCTTTTGTAACCTTGATGTTGTCAAAGAAAATATTAGTAAACTTGAAGATGCTATGTTAGTAGGTACTACCCAAACTGAACTATGAAGAAGAAAAAAAAAAAAAGTGATGAAACAAAGAAAAACATCTGAGAGCTGTGGGATAATACCAAACAATCTAATATTTGTATAACAGGAATACAAGAAGGAGGAACAAGAGAGAATGGGGCAGAATACGTATTTGAAGACATGATCACCCAAACTTTTTCAAAAGTAATGAAAATCATTAAACCCACAGACCTAATAAGCTTAGAAAACACAAGAAAAACAAATACCAAAACATACACATGCATGCATGTCCATGCACAAACACTCCTGGACACACTCTACTGACAACCAAAGATAAAGACAAAATCCTGAAAGCTGCAAGTGAAAGAAACACATATTACATGCAGAAAAATAAAGGAAAGTATTATAGCAAGCCATAAGATGTGAAATGGCAATCTTAAAGTGCTGAAAGAAACTGTCAACCAACATTCTATACCTAGCTAAAATATTTTTCAAATAATTGAGAAAATTTTTCAAACAAAAGCTGACATAATTGATTAGCAGCATATATACAGTATAAGAAATGTTAAAATGAAGAACGCTTCAAATTGAATAAATGAAGGTAATAAATAAAATACCTAAAATATTTTAAATATAGATGTCAAGCATTTTTCTAAGAAAAGTTGGGATAATTCATTAGCGGCATATGTTCATGTGGCCTAAATGAGGTAAATATAATATTTTTATCTTTTTAAATTTGGTTTGGTTTTGAGGAGGGGTTTTTTAAAATGATTTTTAGAGATGAGGTCTCACTCTGTCACCTAGACTGGGGTGCAGTGGCACAATCACAGTTCACTGCAGCCTTAAACTCCTGGGCTCAAGCAATCCTCCCACCTCAGCCTTTTTTTGTCTTATTTTAACCATTCTAAGAGATAACCAATAGTCTAGGGCAAAGCAGTATCAGTATATTATACGTTTATTCCATGTATAAGAGTAAAATATATGACATCAGTAAAACAAAGGATAAGCAGGAAGAATTGAGAGTATACTATTGCAACATCATCAAACCATGCATGAAACAACACAGTATTATTTCAAGATAGACTGAAGTTAATTAAAGATCCTTGCATTAGGGATCCTAGGATGGACATTAAGCCTTTTTTAACACAAGCCCAGAGTGGATATATAATGAAATCATAAAAATACTCAATACAAAGAAAGCAGAAAAATTAGGATAAAAGAAACAAAGAACAGATGGAACAAACAGAAATGAATCTAGCAAGAAGACAGATTTTAATTCAGCAATATCAATAATTGTATTAAATACAAATAGTTAAAACACACCAATTAAAAGTGGAAACTTGTCATATTGGATTATAAAGTAAGACCCAATTATATGCTATGTACTAGAAACCCACCATATAAAATAGGTTTAAAGTTAAAGAATGGAAAAGAATATATCATGTCAACACTAATCAAAAGAAAGTTGGAGGAGCTGTATTAATATCAAAGTAGAGTTTAGGACAAGAAACATTACTAGAGGTAAAAATGGTACATTACATAATGACAAAGAGGTCAATTCACCAAGAAGATACATATTTCTAATATGTGTACATACTTAACAGAGTTTCAAACTACACAAAGCAAAAACTGATAGAAATAAAAAAGAGAAATAGCCAAATCCACAATCAGAGTTACAGACTTCAATACTCCTCCCTTACTGATCAACAGAACAAAATCAGTAGGCTAAAAAAGAAAAAAAATCGAGAGACAAAATAAGTATTAGAAAATCTAAAAAATAGCCTCAAAAAACTTGTAATTTATAGAATACTCTCTCCAGTAACAGAATATACAATCTTTTCAAGTGCACATGAAATATTTGACAATTCAGGACAGGGTAATAAAACAAACCTTAATTAAATTTTAAAAACTAAAATAATAGAAAGTATGTGCTCAAGTCATAATGGAATAAAACTAGAAATCAACAACAGAAAAATATATAGAATATTCCCTATATTTGGAACTTAACCAACACACTTTTATATAACCAATGCAGTAAAGAGGAGCAACAAAGGAAATTAGAAAATATTTTAATGGAATTAAAATAAAACAAAATACATTAATACTTATTAGATACAGCTAAAGCATTGCTGAGAGGAAAAATTATACATCCATAATAGAAAATAAGAAAGAACAAATTATTCCCAAAGCAAGAAAATAATAACAGAAATTAATGAAATTAAGAACAGAAAAAGAATAGAGATAAATTAATTAAACCAAAATTGAGATGTTTGGAAAAAACAAGATAGGTAGGTGGCTAGACAAATAATCCGCTAGCCAGACAGATCAGCAACAAAAAAAGAAAAAAATTACCAATATCAGGAAATAAAGGGAGAAATTACCATGAATCCTAACAACATTTAAAAAGTAGTAATTAACTACTATGTCCATAACTTCAACAACATAGATGAAATGAAAAAATTTGAAAAACTCAAAGTGCCAAAAAATCACTTAAGAAAAAAACAAATAACTAGGTTCCTCTTATACCTATTAAATAAATTGAGTTTGTGTTTCAAAACCTTCCTACAAAGAAAATGCCAGGCTCAGAAGGCTTCATTGAAAAATTCTAGCAAACATTAAAAAATAATAATTGTACACAAGTTTTTCCAGTCTATAGAAAAGGAAAAACACTTCACAACTCATTTCATAAAGTCAACATTACCCAGAACCAAAGATATTGCAGGAAAACTACAAAACAATATCCCTAATAAAAATAAATGGAAAAAAAATCTTTAGCAAAGACTAAAAAATCAAATCCAGTAATACATTAAAAGAATACCATAACATGACCGAGTGGATTTTATCCAAGCTATGCAAAACTGGCTCAACTTTCAAAACACAGTGTAATTTATTTGAACATACTAAACAACAAAAATCATATGATCATCTCAATAGATGTGAAACAGCATTTGACAGAATTTAACATCCTTTTTTGATAAAAACTCTCAGGAAGCTAGAATACAAGGGAACTTCTTCACCATAATAAAGAGCATCTGCAGAAGCCTGCACCTAACTACTGAGTATAACAGTGAAAGACTGAAGGATTTAACACTGTTTAAGATTGAGGCAAGAATATTCACTCTCACCAGTCTTATTTAACATGATAATAGAAGCCCTATCCAGGGTAATCAGTCAAGAAAAAGAAATAATAGACATTGATATTGGAAATAAATAAAACTAGAGACAACCAAAATGTTCCTCAACTGATCAATCAACAAACTAGTGCATTCATTCAACGGAATATGGTTCAGCAATTAAAAAGGGAAAACTACTGAAACACACAACACCATGGATGAATCTCAAACACGTTATGACAGGTGAAAGAAGCTGGACTCAAAAGATGACAAACTGTGTAATTCCACTTATATGACATTCTGAAAAAGATAAAACAGGAGAGGCTAAAAATGTACCCACACGTGTCTGGGGCTGGAGTAGGGAAAGGACTGACTAAAAACAAATGTAGGAGAATTTTCTGACATAACAAAACCATTTTATACTTTGGTTGTGGTGGTTACAAGACCATGTCTATTTGTCAAAAAGCATAGAACTATATACTAAGGATGAATTTTATTATAGTAAATTATACCTTTAAAAAGGAAAAAAAGAGAGAACATGTGTATGTGTAAATGTTAGAATGAGACTGCCTGAGCTCTGCTTCTTCCTATAATAAATGTGGATATTGGATAGATTCTCAAACTCTCTCGCCATCAATTTTCTCAACTGTAAAGTGAGAATAATAATAGCATCTACCTCTTAATGTTGTTAGCTTTCCTTGCTGCTATTCCATTGTTAATTATTATTTAATCTCTCACCCAACACTGTGCTCATTGTTAAGAAAACACAAATGAATCTATGGCATGGTCCCTGACTTCCTGGAGGCTCCAATCTAGTGAATAAGCATCTCTGGAAGGGTCAGATGAACACAATTGTTTTACTGCCATTAGATTTTACAATTACAAAAATTAGCAAAATTTGCGGTATGCCAAATTCACATCAATTTCAAATATAGTTCAACCTTTTCAAGATTGTTCTAAAATAGGAACCAAAATTTCAACTCAAATCTAAGAAATTCTACTGCTGGCCCAGATATTTCTAGAATATCTCTATAGACAGTTTCAAAAGACTCAAAATTGCAATTATCTATAGCTTATCAGATTCAGAAAGAATATCAACCTACCTCATTTTCACTAATTTATTCTAGCATTTCAATGTTACCTTAATTTGAATAAAAGTATCAAGAAAGCATGAGAAGTATATGAAATTGTGTTTCCTTATATGCCAACACTTCATATATCTGAATAAAACTTTTCCCTAAAAAGACAAAGCTAAAAGGAATCATGGAAAATGAATGGACTATGAGGTATTCCAGAAAAGTCTGCTCTCTCCCACAAGAGGGACATTAATAATTTTGTCTTTAGATCACATAAATGACTCACCAATCTGTGTGACTTATATGTGCATTACAACTACACACCATGCACGCATACCCAAATCCCTTCTGTGCATATCATTTACCTCTGTCCCTTAACCAGGTGGAATGTCCTTACTTCAAGGTTAGAGTATTAGAGGCATGAGAAATTCATGCTGGAACATACCACAGCTACTTTTAGAGAGTCAATTACATTTTTATCATATTCAATATATATTTATTGAAGGCCCAGTATGTGCTCAGTTCTCACAGCATAAATCTTTATCGGCAGTTTTTATTAAATGTGTCCTTACCATTCAGAGCTAAAAGAAAATCAAGCTATTCTTATTTCAAAGATTTCCTATCCACTGTCATCTCACATCACGTCTCAGTGAAACACTGTGAGAAGTGTTCTTGGAGTGTTATCAACTAAACATTCTGCAATAAGTATGGCTTTTTGCACAGGATTTCACACTGAATAATATAGTAACATCTAGAAATTCCTAACCTAGAAGAAAAAAAGAACATTTTACAAGATATTTTTAAAAGCATGACATGTGCACAAGGGGCTTCTCAAACAGAATCCACAGACTCGTTTTCACCATTTCACTTGCTCAGAACTATTGTTTTGAAATATGGAACTCCCAAACTTGGATCTTCCAAAGTTTTATATATTGAAAATATTCCTAAGGATTATATCTCTCAATCAGAAGCCAGTATGTGGGAAGGTAAAAGAGAGAGAAAAATAAAATCCACATGATAACTAAAAACAAGTCAAAATAAAATAAGTAGAAATACTCTTTGGATGAACGCAGATAAAATGATGACTGGCTAGCTTACCTTGCTTTTTTCCATTAACAGTTTCTAAAGTACCAGGGAGCTGGCTGTCAAAGCCATGTTGAAGGCCACTTCTTTGCTTTTCAAGGTGATGCTCTTCCTCCGCAATAGAAGAAAGCACATGTGGTGACTTGTGGTCATCACTGGCCCGATTGGGCCACTGGGACATTGTGGAACATGAGTCCTTTGCATGTTGGCTAAGCCTGAGGCTTGAATTTTGGGCAGAGTCCTGCAAATCACTATTACAACATGAGAAATGATCCACTTCAAGAAACAAGGAATTTGCATCCTCTTGACTCCAATCATTGTCTTGTTCTTCATCTTCAAAGTATGTTTCCTGAATCTGAATATTATCTAAGTCCTGATCTAGTTTGTCACTCAATTTAGAGTCTTGTTTGCTTATGTTAACCAGCGAAGCAGATAACATATCTCCTGCTTGCTGGAGAGCTTCATAAACCCGAGATATCCAGGAAGAGAAAGGCTGGAAGAAGTTCTGAGCATCCTGAGACGCCATGACCAACACCATGGCCAGCTATCTGATGTCTACAGTGTCCACTTGTTCAGTTCCTTCAGTGCTCTGGATTGAATGTGAACTATAGAATAAGCATGTTGAGAAATTAATTTGGAGGTCTCTTAATGGCTGTGAATATTTCACTCTCAAAACTTCCAGCTGAAACAGAGGAAAGAAATACTTACACCTGTTAAAGTTACAACCTCAGACCCATCACTAGATACCTACAGACAATGTCAAACAGCATTTGGACACGAAAAGGGATCATCATGGAAATCTTAAAATAGTTAAATAAAAATGACTGTGAAAGCCTAGATGTAGATTATTTCAATGCCTATTCACCTCCACAGCCATGTGGAAAACTTCCATTAGCAGTAATGGGTTCTGATCATGTGGACTGAGAGGAGTCTGTCCCCATAGACCATCCTTAATAGTGTGAAAAGGATAAATGAATCTTCATTAAGATCCAGTTTGGTATGACATTTCAAAACACATAAAAGGTTGGATGTTTCATCTACAAACCTGCAGATCCCAGAGAGCTGACTAATAAGCACCTCTGCTTTATGACACTAAAGTTTGTACTTTCAAAGGAAGTATGTGACTGGAATTAAAAAGCTTTAAACAAATCTTAAAATAGGATTTTATATTTTTATGCAATCTCTAGAAATCATATCTATTCTTGGGGAGCAATCGCTGAAAAACCGAGGGTGGCAAATGGATTATCTAGCTTACTGGAGACATGTCCCTGGAATCTCATTGCTTTTGTCTATGTTCCAACCTCCCGGAGATAGATAGCTCTCCACAACCTTTGAGACTCCTAAGACACACTTCATCCCACAAGATTTACAACCTGAAGGAAGCAGCTCCTGGATATCAACAAAACCACAGGACACTATGAAGACTCTGGAGCTAAATATTTATACTTTTACATGTATACATACATACAATGTATACATATGCTTATGTGTGTATATTATGTGTGTGTATATCTATTGCTATTACAGTGCTCATCAACAGCTCAAGATGAATGTTACAAATGACTAGAGGGCCTAACTCACTGCTTAAACTTAATTACCCAATATCTTGTATAGCAATGACTTCCTTTTAACTAAATCTACTAGCTATCCCTTAGTCTCTTGACCTCAGCCACTGCATGTGATATGACTACTTACATTCTAAAAATTTCTTATTAGCCATTCATGGATGCATTGACTTATTCAATAAACAAATATTGATTATCTATTAAATGCTGGCACAACGCCAGGGATAAGGTAATCCTGAGGGCTTTGTCTCCATAGAGCCCACATCTCAGTTAAAGGGAAACTGAGCTCTCCACATTCCCCCCTTAGGCTGAATAATTCATGTGTCGCTCTTTCAGGCTCCTCCTTGTCTTCCCACCACCTACATGTATACAACCAAATCTTGTCCTATGGCTTCCCTTCCCTGTTATATTCACCAGCTGTAAGAGTAGGCCAACCCTACATTTCAATTAACACCTTTTTGAAACTCCAAAATATACTTCTCCAGGCTTTGCTCAATTTTTCTTTCCAGACTTATATCTGTGACTGTCAAAGCCAGTGATTCTCAAACTCTGGTATGTCAGAAACACCTAGTGAGCTAATAAAGAACACAAAGGCCCAGGCTGGTTGAAGGAAAAGGACCTAGTCTGAACCTTCAGATTTTTGGCAAGTACTCCAGTTAAGTCTGACACCCACGGAAGTTTAAGAAACACTGATAGACTTGGATGTCTCACTAAAATCTCAAATTCAGCTCATCCAAACCGAGCGTTATCACTTTGCCACAAGCGTTCATCACTCTAGACTCACAACATAGGTGATTGTGAATTTCTCTCTTCAACACTCCCTTCTTCCTTTCCAAATTCTGTTAGCTTTTGGTCTCCAAAGATTCTCTTTCATCATGTTTTGTACAGTTATCACATTTCCCATACTCTAGTTCCCTCAGATACTACATACCTAGTTCGCTTCATACTCTGTTCTTACCCAGACTCAATTCATTCTGTTTGCTCACCATAACCTGATTTTATATAAGGTTACGCCTGTCTCCTCCTCTAGAATGGAGGTTCCTTGGATGGCAGGAACTGTCTGTTTTGTTCTCTATTTTATCCCCAGTGCCTAGAAGTGTGCTGAGCACATAGTGAATTCTCAATAGCAAATTCTATTAAAAATCATGCATAAAACAACACCTAGCATATATTAGGTACTCAGTAAATTTGTTAAGTTAATGAATAAATCCTATCCAGAAGTGTTAAAAAGATGTTAAAGAATGTTATCACATAAGTCCCCTGCAGAGTAACAACAGTAAAGATCCTTTTGCCATTTGTTCCATCCCATTTCACCACCCAAAGTTTTTTGTTTTTTGTTTTTTGTTTTCTCTGCAAGTATTTTGTGTAAGTTACTAAGCTTCAGCACATTACAGATTTACAAGGTTCTCTCTGAGATTTCAGTGACTTTAGCTTCCACAGCCGTCTTTTTGGTACCTGAAACATTTTAGGCCAGAAATGACATGTTTTCCTTAATCATTCTTCCATCATTCTATTACACACACAAAAAAAACTTTGTGTTTTGTTGTTGTTGTTTTTCTGAAATTTTTTATTTTTTTATTTAAGTTCTGGGATACATGTGCAGACGTGCAGGTTCGTTATGTACATATACATGTGCCGTGGTGATTTGCTGCATCTATCACCCTGTCATCTAGGTTTTAAGCCCCACATGCATTAGATATTTGTCCTATTGTTCTCCCTCCCCTCACCCCCCACACCCCAACAGGCCCTGGTGTGTGATGTCCCCCTTCCTGTGTCCATGTGTTCTCCTTGTTCAACTCCCACTTTTGAGTGAGAACATGTGGTGTTTGGTAGAAAACTTTGTTTTCATATGCAACCCAAAATCCTTGAATTGGAGCCAGCATCTTCTTGTCCAAATCTTCAAATTAGTACAGCCCATATTCTTGGCCTCATATCCCCTTGGTTTCTATAATCTCTGTTCATCAAAACAAAAATGAAAAAATTCATTTTTTAAAAAAATTGACAGTTCATCAAAATGGCAATTTTGTAAAAAATGATTTTGATCATTCTCCTAGTTTTAAAGAAAAAAAGTCATAATGGTTCCCTATTACTTACACTGCAAAGTTTGAGCACTGGTGCTGTCAAAATCACTACTCATTTATGTTTGTTGATACAGTGGTTTTTTTAAAAATTAATTTGAATGTTTCCAACTCAATATAATCTTCACCTCTCCCTGTTGTTTACAATCCACTTGCTTCACTCATTTCTATGTGGCCTGCCCGACCCCTGGATGCATTTGAATTTCCAAGCCATACCCTATAGGATAAAGTTCAAATTCTTTACTATGGCATACAAGAGGAGAAATGCTCAAATAATAAAAATAATAATAATAATAATAATTAAGTCAAATAATAATAATCAAATAATAGTAATAGTAACAAATAATGATCAGCACCATCCAACTGGGCTTAGTGCTGGGGAGATCCTAAAGGCTTCCTGCAAAGTGTAAATAAACACTTTAATTGCTGAAACACTGGGTCTGAGGAGGTCTAGAAGTGCAAAAGGACACTGAAGGGGCTTCAGATCAGTGGCTATTTATCAACCAGCTTGGAACTAATTTCAGGACAACAGCAACTCACAGAGCACCACCTTTTATCCTCACTGAATACCTAGCTGTATCTGAGCTGTCCCCAATAATGCTGCCACACCATGAGAACTCAGCCTTTCCTTACCACTCCTCTCTATAAAGTCCTATGCGCCAGTCTCATTGACACACTAAGCATTTTCCAAAGTGACTGTGCTCTTTCCTGACTTTTGTTTGTTTTGCCCAGGATGACTTCTCTCCCTAAACTGCCTGATACTCATTTTTTATGAGGAAATGTTTATTGCTTCCTCTGTCAACTTTTCATCTACAATCAAAAGTGTGGACTCAGAGTGCTTTGAATGTGTCTTTATTATATAATGTTTCCCTCGATACGATGAGTATTTGTCAGTCTTCCTCTTCCAATGGACTGGGAATCCACAAGTGCTAGGGCTAAGCTTATACATTGTAGCTCCAGAATCTACACAGGGCAGGGGCTCTGCATGTTCCATGAATGAGTGAATGAGTGAATGAATGAATGAATGAATGAAGTTACTAGTGAAAATATTTAAAGCTAAGTAAACCTGATTCCTTTCTATTTATCCATCTCTAAAGTGGCATTAATGCACTAGATGACTTCTAACACTTCCATTCTGCTCTGAAACCCAAGAATTTGCCATTGTGTACCACAGAACATTGTAATATTGAGGCCGGATACAACCAGAAGCAAGATGCCTTTTCATGGAATAGTTCTGTACTTTTTTTTGTCAAAAACCATTGTTAGATGATACCAGAATAATTGAAAAGAAGCAAAATCTCAGTCTCTATATAAAAGAGTGTCCAGTTGTTATATTCTAAAGTACTTAAAAAGGAAGGAAATCTGCAGCTAGAATCTGAAAAACTACCTAGTTAGCACCACCAGAGACCTTTCGTTTTATACTAAATCAGTCTAAAGCCAAAGAGGCCCAGCACTGGCAGGCTAACCATGGAGATATCTTTGTGGCTTAGGTATATTTCAACTTCATTGGTAGGGCACACCAAGGATAATAATGCCAGATATATACTGTATGCTACTTCTTTGGTGGCTTTCTTACAGCTGACGAGAAGATAAAGTGGCTTCTGGTGTTTTAGAAAACACACACACACACACACACAAAATAGAAAAAACATCCAGTTCCCTGGATTAGAAGGAAAAATACATTTAAGGTCTTGTCATATCTGAGAAGACTCATTATTACAATTGAAATGTTTCACGATATCTCATTATTATGGAAGTATAAAATGAGACAACAAAAAAGATTGCGTGTGTGTGTGTGTGTGTGTGTGTGTGTGTTTAACATACAAGCTTCTATCACAAACATGACCTGGGAAGATTTACAAAGTATTGAAGTACTCAGAATAAACTGACAATCTAAGAAAGAATTAGTAGCAATTGATAAAGATTTTTAAAAGCTATAAATAAATATATTCTTAAAGGCTACTTTTTTAAAATCTTGGTTTAATTAGAATTCTATTTTAATTAAGATCATTTTGTACATAGGAAATGACAAAGCAGTAAGTATTAAAGAGTTGTGTTTCTGGAGAAAGAAAAACTATCAAATTCTTGAGCCATATGTTTCATCAAACATTATGATTGTTCTCACCAAAGCTAACTGTGAACAGCAAAGAGGTATTCCATCCCAGAATAACAATGCTCATAGTCCTTGAAAGGCTGTTAAATCTTTCCAATCCCATTTTCTATCTGATGGTGTTGCTTGCAGGGTGGGGGGACAGCTATGACCTAAGAAGAAATACCAGATTCTAGAAGCTGTGCCTTAAAAATCTATGTTATTTTGGTGAAAGCTAAAGTGGAAGCCTGTAAGTCTGTGTGATTTTCAAAGGATTATCAACTAACTCCTGTAGAGAGTCAGACACATTCTGAGAGACAAGAACATGTTTCCAATAATACGGTCCCCAGGTAACCCAACATCAAATCAAAATTTTATACAAGTTCATCTACTGAAGTGTGCTGATGTTCATCATTTTTTGAAGGAGAAATCACTTGGAAAAATACACTCTTCTCATTTGTCCAAAATGTGTTCTAAATGTTGGCATCTCAACAAATATAAAAAGGGACTACTGAGGACCCTTTATGGTAACAATATGGATACAGTACAGCCATATTGTCACTGCCGGAGCATGAGCAATCCAATAGGCTTTTTTACACTGGACATCAGGGAGGCAGTTAATATAAAATGAAAAGTGAAGCTGCCCTATAATCAAAATAGACTTTCATCGTTAGACACAGAAAAATGAGACAATATAAAGGAAAGACATATTAATAGCTTTAGAATCACACAAAATAAGACTGTCTTGGGTCTGCTTCTCGCTTGCTCCATAGCACAAGGCAAATCATACTAGTGAATGCATCTAAATGTTCTCATCTAGGAGGATGAGATCCTAATAGGATCTCAGGAAAATCACTACTCCCTGTCTTGCAACTCACCATGGAAATCAAATTAGACAATATTTTTTGTTTGTTGGTTGGTTGTTTGGTGTCGTTGTTGTTGTTGTTTGTTTTTGAGGTGGAGTCTCGCTCTGTCACAGTGCAGTGGCATGATCGCGGCTCACTGCAACCACCACCTTCCAGGTGCAAGCAATTCTGCCCCCTCAGCCTCCCAAGTAGCTGGGATTATAGGCGCCCACCACCATGCCCGGCTAATTTTTGTATTTTTAGTAGAGACGGGGTTTCGCCATGTTGGCCAGGCTGGTCTCAAACTCCTGACCTCAGGAGATCCGCCTGCCTTGGCCTCCCAAAGTGCTGGGATTACATAGACAATGTTTAGGCACCTATAACAGAGCCCAGTATTAACAGACACTCAACATCAGGTATTCAATATTAATCCCAAATTCATGATATTTCAAAAGGTAAAAATATATTAAACTCGATATTATCATCTTTCCCTAATGAGCTAATACCATGGGGAAAAAATGGTACTATCAATATATCGAGCATTTTCCAAACACTATATAGTACACAATGCTTTTTGACAACTTACATGAATAAAAACTCTTTGTGGAAAACATTGGCCTTCCCATTTTACAGTTGAAAAAACTGAGGCTCAGAAAGGGTAAGTGAGTTGCCCTAGGCTTCTATCTGTAACACAGGTGGAACTGGTATTTCCATCCTCCTTTGTTGAATTCCAAATTCTTGCTTTAACCATTACTCCAAATCTTTAAAAAAATTGCAATTAGATAGTAAAGAAATTAGAAATAAAAAAGGTAAAGTGATTTTCCTAAGTGGTAAGCGTGGGGTACAAACTCAGGTTTGTCTAGCTCTAAAGTTTATTCTGTTTCTAGTACACCACAGTTGCCTGTTTCACTGATGGAACTCTTTAAAAAATGTAAAATGTCACAGTTACTTTTAAAATAAGCATAATGAAGTTTAAAAGATTATAAACTTATGCTTAAGTCAAGTAAGGGTTAAATTTAAATGTATTTTTAAACTCTACCCAACAAATAGCTTTGGAGCATGATGATCTCAAACAAACTAGGACTGGCTCAATACAAGTTTTACATTGCTCAAGGTTTATCACATTATAGCAATAGCACATTGTAAGTATTCCTTAGATTTCATAAGCCCATTGAGTATTTTTGAGTATTTATTATATCCAAGGCAGAGATTTAAACATGCTCTGCAAATACTCAGTGGTTATATAAACACATAAGGTCTTCAGCATCTCCAGAGGGACTATTTAACATGGCTTTAATGACACAGTATTTTTAAAGAGACTATCACCCCTCTTGCACAGAAATCCATTTTCAGATACACATATAATAAAATTTTTATGAAAAAAGAATGAATTCTATTTAACTACACTTGCCTTTTTAAAACCCCAACCAAAATGAGGAAGAATCTTATCATCATCCAGTCTAAAGCAATCACTACAGACCTTTTCCAAAAGAGCATCTGTGCTCCAGGGCCATCGGCGCACATCTACTGGCCCCCAGTAGAGAAGATTCTGAAATCTCAAATAACATCCACAGTATGAAGCAACATAATTAGGAGGTAATGTAATAAAATTGAAGAAGGCAAAATGCAGACACAATAAGAATTACTTTCAGACTATAAGATATACCAGATTACTCATTTTTGTCCCCAAAGCACAGATGGAAACATCATTTGTATCACTTGAAAAGGCACTAGGCTCAAAAGTAGGTCAAAAATGATGGAACTAAGGTCACTGTAACCCTCTTGAGATAGATTAAAAAATATTCTAAATATTAGCAATCATTCAGTGTCTGTTAAAGGTTTTTGTTTGTTTGTTTGTTTGTTTGTTTTACTAATTATAAAAGTAATATTAGCCTTATAAAATTTGGTAAAAAAAAAAAAAAAGGAAAATAATCATTCACAATCCCTCCACCTTCACACAACTCCAATTATTTTTGCACATTTCTTCTATCATTTTCCTTGTAATTTGCACAGTTATCATCAGGTTATATAGAAAACTAATAATTACCTTTGACAACTCTCTCCTTCAGAATTTATTACCAAGGTCTACCCATTCTTTCATCTAAATAACACTAAACTCTATGGCCTTCTGCCACCTAAACAGGTAATACTTGAGTCCAAGTCACCATTATTTCCCAACTGAACCACTTCAACAGCCTCTTAAATGACCCCGTTGCATTCACTCCTACCCCATTTCCACAAAATGAACTTTGTGATTTTTCTAAGATGCATATTTGATCATGTCATTCAGTGTTTAAAATGGCTTCCCATTACACTTATGACAAAGTTCAAAATTCACAGGACTCAGAAGGCCATGTCTGGTTGGCTCCATCTTGTTTTTAAGCGCTATTTGCTCTCTATGCTGGGGCATCTCACCTCTTCCTTTTAGTTGCTGACTTCACCAGGCTCCTCTCATAGGCTGAGAAAGCTCTTCTCCCTCCAGGATCCCCGACCCTGACAGTGCCCATCCATCTCCTTTCAGGTCCCACGTTACACTTCACTTTTCAGAATGTTTTCCCCCCAGCATAATCCATACTAAATGATGTCACTGAAATATTCTCTCATAACACCTCTTATTTCTTATTAACACTTATTATAATTGTAGCTTATTGATGACTTATAAAATTATTTCTTTTTAATATCTGTCTTTCTCACTAAACAAGAAGTTCTATGAGACCAGGGAGTAGGTTAATTGTTGTCTTTGCCATGTTGTCGGCATCACGCAGAGTAAATGACTACCATAGAATAGGCCATCAATATCTTTGAATATTTGAATACATAGCTCCACATATATAAACATACACAAATATTACATATTGCTTCTTTCAGTTAACATTTTTAACACATTTTGCATGTTTCTACAGTATTTTATGTTTATCATTTTAAATGATTTGATATTTTAAAAACTAGGTTTTCAATTAGGGCCTCAATATATTTTCCCAAATTCAAATCTATGAAAGTACCTGTTCTAATAATAATATTCAATCCTTTACATTTCAAGAAAAAATATCCAGTATTCTCCATCAGAATGAGAATGTCTATAAATTGTATTAATTCAGACATCATAAATTAGGTATTTATTAGTCTTTTGATAGGAGCAAAGCTAAAGCTTACTTCTGTATTTTCTATTTTAAAAAATCTATAGCTGGTTAAACAACTTAATAATAAATAACAATAATAATCAGGTGTCTGTTTACCTTATAATTACTTTTTTTTTTTTCATTAAGAGATTAGGAGAGACAGTGGAATGACACTAAAATAGGTATCAGGCACCATGAGCCAGTTCCACCTTTGTACTCTTTATGAACTCAAAAAATATGTTTAATATCATGGGCTTCCATTTCTTCACCTGCAAATGATAGAATTACACTTGGTAAGTTGTCAACATTCTCTGAAGATAACATTCTAAAGCAGGATCTTGGGAAGCTCCCCTTAGCCGCCTCCACTGGACTTGTTACTACTGTTGGTAGCCAATACACATATAATTCATTTTGTTTCAAATATAACTATGATATAGACAAATCACAAATTCTAGCATCTAGCAGCCATGTCGAGCACATAGAAGTCACTCAAGAAATATTTATATCAAATCAATTTGAACTCAGTTGAGACTGGCCTCCATAAATTAGATCTGCTTAATCAGGAGGTTAACCTCCTATAAAATCTAGGGATGGTTTTTATAAATTTTAAACTATTTGCAAAATGTCTAATGAATGAGGTTTTTCCTGGAGATCATCTTCATACCTTTCTCAGAGTCTTAAAAGGATCTCTATTTCCCAGTGTCACTTCTATAAAGAGCACAGATTGCTGAAATTGGTCTATTTCTGAAAGATACCCTACAACCAACAATTACACAACAGGTTTTAATCTGGTCCCCACTCTGGGATGAGAAAATATAAATCTTCCATCTGATGGAAGTTTTATCGATAGGCAGAAAACCATTCCATCACAAATTACTAATTCATTGCAAATGTTTCTTCTAGATCCTAGGACACAGCCTGACATCCTTATTTATACTGGCCCCCTCCTATGAATGAACACATCAGCATTCATAAATTGAAAGTCCCTATCTAAATCAATGCTAACAACTGTTTGATATTTTCCTTATATTTTGTCATTTGTTTACACAAGCTTCAAACTAAACAGGTAGTAAAACTGTTCATTGCTAAAGTGACTATTGCTACACATTTTGTCTTCTTCATTAGTGGTTAGCAAAATGAGGTCTCCTGGGGTCCTTGATGACTGGGCTGCTAGAATAGTAATGTTAATAATATGACATTGTCAATGCTTCTGTGTCTGGCAAACATTAATAATCAGATCCTCTTGGGACTCCATCAAAAACAGCAGCCTTAATGGGATCTTTGTGGTTGCAAACATAAGTAGGTTACGTGAGTGGTACATGATGTCTCTCAGGTCTACCGAGCCAAAGTGACCCCAATCCAAGAATATTTGAAAACACTCCTTTTACATTTCCCTTTCTACTGGCAGGGAACTTCACATAAGAACTGGGAAGCACTGTTTTCTAGGCACGATAGTGGAGCCAAATGTTCTTAACTAATTCTACATACATGTGTGACCTATTTTATAGCATTATATATAGTTATACAGATTGTATCTATTCAGTTAAACCAAAATGCTAGTTATATTTCTATTTTAAGCCAACAATGCCTGTCTGTTGCTTTTTCCTCCTCTTTCTCCTTGAATCCTTCCAATTTCTTACTAAAAGACGTGGAATCTTGCTTACTGAGGAATAGCAAATACCTTGTAGTCTTCTGTTAGCATAGCTCAGTTCATATTCAACTAAGACTTACTACCATCACCCATAGTGAATAAGATTCTACTTTCTGATAGCAAAACACTAAAATTTCATTCCAAAAAGAATTTTAATATAAATATGAGTCCTGCAATAGAGCAGCTAATGGAATGAAAAATCTTCCAAGTAATATGAAAATGACATTTCACATTGGCTTCCACTTCTAAGCACAGTCCCACAGAAAATACACACTTGATTCATTTCAGCTTCTTTGGAGAAATTCTAAATGGAATTCTTGGCCTAAAATGTTATTAAAATTAATACCAGTTAGGTCTTTAACCACAAAAACAAACAGTAGGAAAATAAAATTTAACAGGACTCTGACATCTTTCCAACACAGACTAAAGAAGCACTGAGTGTAGCTTTAATAGGCATTAATTGTTTAGGGACAGAAGGGGGATGGAGGGATTTGGGAAGATCAAATGCAAACCTTTAAAAAACCTTTCTGTTAAACAGTCAAGGTAAAACATTGAAAGCTTCACCATACTTTCTGTAATGTCTTGTAATGCCATGATTTGGATTTTGCTTCAAGATAATTTTGAAAAGAAATATTCAAAGGGTTAATGTCCTAAATGTAGGTTCTCTTCATCACCCTGTTCCCATCAAATGTTCTGCACTTTTGTGGAATGGCAACTATAAATTACCACCCTGTAGTCAATGCTCACTGGGGAAAAACAAAAAAGATAAGCAGTTTTTAATCACATAGCAATTTCATTCAATAAAGCTGACATTAAGCCAGGAGCAGTAGCTCACACCTATTATCCTCAGACTTTGAATGGCCAAGGTGGGAGAACTCCTTGAGGCCAGGAATTTGAGACCAACCTAGGCAACATAGTGAGACCCCCATCTCTAGAAAAAATAGAAAAATTAACTTGGTGTGGTAGCTTGCAAATGAAGTCCAAGCTACTTAGGAAACTGAGGCTGAAGGATTGCTTGAGCCCAGTAAGTTGAGATGACAGTGAGCTATGATCACACCACTGCACTCTAGCCTGGATGACATGGAAAGATCCTATCTCTAAAAACAAAAACAAAAAAAACTGAAATTATTTGTTCAAAAGTATCAAGAACTGTTTAGGAGATCCAGAGTAGAAAAACTATAAGAAAATAAGATTCAAAATGTTTTTCAAATTTCTAAATTCACACATTTCAAATAATACCTGTCATCTTTTCATTAAACTTCAATCAAAGAGTCTGAAATAACACAAGCTTGCCATTATTATGAGAGCTTTTACACAGACATGCTCTTTCTTTTACTTTAATCTGTCAGGCTAAGGGAAGTAATGAAATTGTAAACCTATTACTCCAATAACTGGTTTAAAACTGATTATTCAAATAGCTAGTTAAGCATATAAACTCATAGACACCCACTTCAATGCAGAAACAGTCACCTCTACTAATTTATTCTACCCAAACAACACAAAAATCTCTTTTCCTTGCTTCCCACCCATCAACTAATTATGATTTTAATTTAAGGCATATATCTCTTTAAAGTGGAATAAACATTAGGGTCTTGCTGACAAGAGAAGCATAAAACCCCAATATTCCTCTGACAAATGTAACTTTTACCACCTATGGGATCCCCCAGACAGGATATATCTTGGAGAGAGATTTCTCTGGAAGATGCCATCAAGAGAAAAGCTGTTGTTAATGATGCCAGTCTTTAGCATGTGCAGACAAGCACACAAACTTTAAACTTACAAAAAATGTCTTCATCTGTAATTGAAAATGACATATTTATCTCCACTACATCAAAAATCCTTCAAAACTTCCCATAAAGTAGGGGGAGATAGTTTCACTGTCTCCAGCAAAAAGATGTACATTTCAAGCTGCCTGAGATCATCCTGAAGACCCATTGATACGGTCTGGCTATGTCCCCACCCAAATCTCTTCTTGAACTGTAGCTCCCATAATTCCCATGTGTTATGGGAGGCACCTGGTAGGAGATAACTGAATCTTGGGGCAGTTTCCCCATACTGTTCTTCTGGTAGTGAATAAGTCTCACGAGATCTGATGGTTTTATAAGGGGAAATCCCTTTGACTTGGCTCTCATTCTCTCTATCTTACCTGCTGCCAGGTAAGACATACCTTTCACCTTCTGCCATGATTGTGAGGCCTCCCCAGTCACGTGAAACTGTGAGTTCATTAAACTTCTTTTTCTTTATAAATTACCCAGTCTCAGGTATATCTTTATCAACAGTGTGAAAACGGACTAATACACCTATGCTGCAGGACTGAAGGAAGAACTTCTATCAACCAAGAAAGAAGCATTTACTGAGTGCTTCTATGTGGACTACCAAGGTTTACTGAGGGCTGTCTAGAATTCTCAGTCATAAAATTCCATGCTGTGACTATTTCAAACATAGACTGGCTCCAGAGCTTCTACTAAAAATAAGACTCAGAACTATATATGTTAAATATATATATATACACCCATATGTTACACAGTCATTGGTAAAGTGAAAAAGCATGAGGGAAATCTGCAGCTTTTGAAATAGTGATGTGTGTTTAGGGAGCTCTCAAACTTAGGTGTTAAACATTTCCACAGCAATTCATACTTAAAGAGAGCTTCAGATTTGTTTTTATTACCATCCTAGCATCACAGAGGAAGCTCAAATGCCCCAAGAAGAATCTGTTTCTAAGGAAACTCACCATGCACCCTTATGTAAATAACTCAGAAAGCAGGGCTGCTCATATTCCAACTGTAAATGTGTGCAGATCTGTCAAATGACTTCTAGTTCCCTCCCAACCTCGAATCTAATGCCTCCATTTCTAGCAATCAGCTGGCTGTGTAACATGTTCATTTGCTGGGTCAAATTCTCAAGCAGGGGACAATAAGCCGTGTCTAAGTTGCAAGAAAACAAATAATACAAGATGGAGATTTTAAAGGGATGTTCTCTGAGCCAGGGAAACAAGAAAATGGAGACAAGAGGGTATCATTTGGAAATGAATTGTCTTTGTTAATAATTGTTGAAGCTGTGTGATGGACATATGGGGCTCATTACATGACTTTCCTCTCCACTTTCTTGTATGTTTGAACATTTCCATAATAAGCTTTTTAGTGAAGATTTTCTTTTCCCAACCTCCCCACCGTAATATACTGAAGGAAACAAAACACAAATACAGACGGATGGAAGGTAAGCTCCTATGATGGTTAATTTTATGCATCCGTATGGCTAAGCCATGGCGCCCATATATTTGGTCAATTGTTAGTCTGGATGTTTCTCTGAGAATATTATTGTAGATGAGATTAATAATTAATTCAGTGACCTGTATGCAAAGCAGATAGACCTCCATAATGTGGGTGGGCCTCATCCAATTCACTGAAGTCCTTAATGGTACAAAACTGACCTCCCACAAGCAAGAAGGAATTGTGCAGCAGACAGTCTTCAGAATGGAAGTGCAAAATTAGCTGTTGCTTAGATCTCCAGTCTATCAGCTCAACTTGAAGATTTTACACTTGCCAGCTTCCATGATCATGTAAGCAATTTCTGAAAATCTCTTTCTCTCTCTCTCTAAACACAACCACAAACACACACACACACACACACACACACACACAATGTTGGTACTGTTTCTCTGGAAAAACTCTCCCTAATAGAGCTCCCTATAGCCATTACAGAATTTTCAGTTTGTCTGCCCAGCAAAGAGCAGTCCTATCTAAAGTACATCTCCCTGTCCTGTCAATTAGTCTTTTGTTAAGCCCCTACCATGTTTATAACAATCCATAATTATTTTATTTATTTGCCTCTCTACTTTTGGTTTTGTGTTTCCCTGTCTTCATCAAAAGCATGTAATTTCCAAAAGAGTAGGAACTACATCTCTCTTTTTCACCATTTTGTTTCCAGCACTTAGCACAATGTGTGGCATGACACAGATTCACAATGAATAATGTTGAATGGATGAATAAATATTCTCAAACCAGTAATCTCTCACCTGAGTTTTTTGGAATTTGCACCCACCAAACAGGTGATGGGCCCATCTGAATTATCATAAGCCTATATATTTTTTAAAGCAAAATATAAGATTAATATTAATTCTCAATTACTTGTGCCTTAATCAAGTAACCAACACCAGTAACTACAGACTGCAGTGAGATATATCAAGGCTTGTCTTGATGTTCAAACAAACTTTTACAGTTCCTCAATTCTCAAATGTTTAATATCATATATTAGGTTGAACCATATGAAACTTCTCACCTACAAAAACAGCAATTTCATAGTGCAATATAATGTAACCCATAGTAGAGAAATGTATATTCTATGCAAATTAAGATAATAAAATCAGAAGAAAAAATACCTTGTAACTTAGATTACTCACAAGTGTCCTTCCCACACTAGAGACCATCCTTCCAGTTGGGTTTTGTTGTATGTATGTCCCAGTGGAGAAGGGTGACACAATAAGTATAAAGGGGACATTTTAAGTATCCTATTATTTCAGGACAAAAAACTATAAAAGTGGAGGGCTTGGGGAATGTAGAAGATATCAGTTTTCTAAAGAGCATTCAATCCTTAATTCTAAAACAATTAGGGATTGAAAACTCTATTCTAAAACTTATTGTGCAATTCTATAGACTGTCAAAAAGTATCCCAGTGGAATTTTTTTTTTTCTTTTTGAGACAGAGTCTCACTCTGTCACCAGGCTGGAGTGCAGTGGCGCAATCTCGACTCACTGCAATCTCTGCCTCCAGGTTCAAGCAATTCTCCTGCCTTAGCCTCCCGCGTAGCAGGGACTACAGACGCATGTCACCACATCCAGCTAATTTTTGTATTTTTAGTAGAGACGGGGTTTCACCATGT
This sequence comes from Rhinopithecus bieti, assembly GCF_001698545.2. Classification (NCBI taxonomy): domain Eukaryota; kingdom Metazoa; phylum Chordata; class Mammalia; order Primates; family Cercopithecidae; genus Rhinopithecus; species Rhinopithecus bieti. The sequence goes on along the minus strand of NW_016812078.1, from coordinate 1,056,208 downwards.
TGGCCAGGATGCTCTCAATCTCTTGACCTTGTGATCCACCCGCCTTGGCCTCCCAAAGTGCTGGCATTATAGGCATGAGTCACTGAGCCTGGCCAGAATTTATTTTTAATCATCTAATTAAAAAGAAAAGGAGGGGAATATGTACTCTTTTTTATTCCAAGATATTTGATTCATTTAAGATTCATCTGAGTAGGACATGCCTAAAAGGAAGCCACTGCACAGACCTGCAGGTGAAGGAACCTAGACTCTGGGTACAGGTAAAAGAAAATTCATTGCTAAAGAAGGCAACAAAATGACCCAGGAAAGAAGACTATGGATTGTGCTGATTTTACATTATCCTGAAAAATGTCTTTCTCTGCCTAATTCATCAATCATACTAAATATGAAGTTTGAGGAAGCTGACGATGGTTATTTACAACTATAAGATGAGCACATGGCTAAATGTTCCTCTCCATCTCAAGGAGCCAAAAATAATGATAATAATAAGACCACTGCTACATCCCTATATCAAGCTACTATACTATCTATTTTATTTTACATCTGTTTCAGATCCTGATTCACACCATTTTACAAAATTTGTCATTATTCTTCCTTAAATGGGCATAAAAGGAAAACAGAACGTTATCCAAATCATTAAGAGGATACTGAAAGATACAGAGATGGGACAGTCAGACTCTTCTGTTTTGGCCAAATTCACCAAAAACTTCTAAAAGTCTCGAAATCTTGAATTTAAATTAAAGTTAGTTATAATTTGACAAACTTGAATAATCTTATAGAGTAGACAAATTTCCTAAATAACTATGTTTTATTCCCTGTGCAGAAGTCAACTGCTGGTAGTGTCACAATATATATGGGGCAGTAGGGAGGAAAGCATCATGAAGGAAAAACCTTGTTTGCTCACAAGACTGAGCAAACTGAAGCAGTGAGAGAGGGAACCAGGTGGAGAAACCGCCAGATAGATACTTTGTGTGAGCAGCAGCAAAGGGGCACTGGTCCAGTGTTAACACTCTGCTCAAGCACTTCCCTTCCTGACTTAAAAGGGGAACTTAACAATAAGCCTATCCCTTTTCATCAATGGTTCTCCACCTGGTCACACCTTTAAATCACCTGGCATTCTTTTTAAAGCTATTAAGTTTGCCCTGCCACTCTCTGTTGTGATGTAATTAATTTGCAGTGAGCCTCACACTGGTAGTTTTTAAAAGCTTCCCAGAATTGAGATCCTGTGTAGTTCAACTGAGGTTACAGTTAGAAAATACCCTGACTGCTAATTACAATCTATATCATAAGTGTCTGACAAGCTTTTGTTATGTCTTTCTTTGTAAGAATCATTACAGCCCCAGTTGGGAGTGTGGAATACCAGTGCTAGAGGAAAATTGAGAAAAGAGAAACTTGCCTCCAATTTTCATCAACTTATTTGAAAAGATTGGAAACCACTGCCAAGTGGGGCTTCCACCTTCTTCTCCTGTTATAGTGGGCCAAATGGTACCTCCCAAAGATATGTCCGTGTCCTAATCCCTGGAATCTATGCATGTTATATTATCTGAAAAAAAAAAAGAGTCTTTCATTGCACATGTTATTAAATGAAGAATCTTGGGATAAGACTAGATTCCTTGATTAACTCCAGTGAAGAAGAGAGACAGAGAGAAGACACAGAGAAGAAGGTAATGTGAAGACAGAGGCAGAGATTGGAATGATGCAGCCACAAGCCAAAGAATGCCAAGGATGGCTGGCAGCCACAAGGAGCTAAGAGCAAGGCATGAAACAGATTCTCCCTAGAGTCTCCAGGGATTGTGGCCCTGCTGACACCTTGATTTCAGAATATGGGTCTCCAGAATTGTGCAAAAATAATTTATGTTGTTTTAAGACAATAAGTTTGTAGCTATTTGTTATGGCAGCCATAGGAAACCCAAATCCTCCACTCCCTGATTTTTCTCATCCCAGAAGTTTACTTCAAATGTATGAAGTAGTGGATTAAGTTGGGAAGATTAGGTGGGCAGAAAAATGGGGTGATAATGGTAAGGCTTTGTGTCCCCAGCCAAATCTCATCTTGAATTGTAATCGTCATAATCCCTGTAATCCCCACGTGTCAAGGCAGAAATCAGGTGGAGGTAACTGAAACATGGGGGTGGTTTCCCCAATGCTGTTCTCATAATAGTGAGTGAGTATCATGAGTTCTGATGGTTTCCTAAGGAGCTATCCCCCCTTTGCTTGGCACTTCTTCCTGTTGCCTTGTAAAGAAGGTGCCTGCCTCCCCCTCTCCTTCTGCTATGATTAAGTTTCCTGAGATCTCTCCAGCTATGCTGAACTGAGTCAGTTAAACCTCTTTCATTTATAAATTACCCAGTTTCAGCCAGTCCTTTACAGCAGTATGAAAATTGACTAATACAGTAAATTGGTACTGCCAAGAGTGGGGTACAGCTATAAAGATACTTGAAAATATGGAAGCAACTTCAGAACTGGGTAACAGGCAGAGGTTGGAACAGTTTGGAGAGTTTAGAAGAAGACAGTAAGATGTGAGAAAATTTGGAGCTTCCTAGAGACTTGTTGAATGGCTTTGACCAAAATGCTAATAATGATGTGGACAACGAAGTCCAGGCTGAGGTGATCTCAGATGGAGATGAGGAACTTCCTAGAAACTGGAGCAAAGGCCACTCTTGCTATGCTTTAGCAAAGAGACTAGCAGCATTTTGCCCCTGCCCTAGGGCCCTAGAGATCTATGGGACTTTGAACTTGAGAGAAATTATCTGAATTTAAAACTTATGTTTAAAAGGGAAGCAGAGCATAAGTTTGGAAAATTTGCATCCTGACTATGCAATAGAAAGAAAATTAAAAAAAATTTTCTGGGCAGAAATTCAAGGTGGCTGCAGAAATTTGTAGAAGTAATAACAAGCCAAATGTAAATCACCAAGACAATGGGGAAAATGTCTCCAGGACATGTCAGACAGAGGTCCTCATGGCAGCCCTTCCCATCATAGGCTTGGAGGCCTAAGAGGACAAAATGCTTTTGTGGGACAGGCCCAGGGCGTTGCTGTTTTGTACAGTCTTGGGAGTTGGTGCCCTGCATCCCAGTCATGGTTAAAAGGAGCCAACATACAGCTCAGGGTATTGCTTCAGAGGGTACAAGCCCCAAGTCTTGGTGGCTTTCATGTGTTGGGCCTGTGGGTGCACAGAAGTCAACAATTGAAGTTTGGGAATCTCTGCCTAGATTTCAGAGGATGTATGAAAATGTGTGGATATCCAGGCAGAAGTTTGCCACAGGAGCTGAGCCCTCATGGAGAACCTCTACTCCAGAAATGAGAGAGGGAAATGTGGGGTGGAAGCCCCCACACAGGGTCTCCACTGGGGCACTACTTAATAATCTGTAAGAAGAGGGCCCCTGTCCTCCAGACCCAAGAATGGGAGATCCACCAACAGCTTGCACTGTGTGCCTAGAAAATCCACAGCCACTCAATGCCAGCCCATGAAAGTAACCAGGAGGAGGATTGTACCCTGCAGAGCCACAGGGACAGAGCTGCCAAAGACCATGGGAACCCATCTCTTGCATCAGCCTGACCTGGATGTGAGCTATGGATTCAAAGGAAATCATTTCAGAGCTTTAAGATTTGACTGCCCCACTGAATTTTGGACCTGCATGGGGCCTGTAGCCCTTCTGTTTTGGCCAATTTCTCCCATTTGGAATGGGTGTATTTACCTGATGCCTGTATCTGCACCGTATCTAGGAGGTAACTAACTTGCTTTCGATTTTACAGGCTCATAGGTGGAAGGGATTTGCCTTGTCTCAGATGAGACTTTGGACTTGGACTTTTAAGTTAATGCTGAAATGAGTTAAGACTTTGGGGGACTGTTGGGAAGGCATTATTGGTTTGAAATGTGAGAGAGACATGAGATTTGGGGGGAACCAGGGGCAGAATGATATGGTTAGGCTTTGTGTCCCCACCCAAACCTCATCTCGAATTGTAATCCTCAGAGCTAGAGGAGAAATTGTTATTGTAACCCTAAGAACCAAATAGGATCCTCATAATCCCCACATGTCAACTAGGTGGAGGTAATTGAATCATGGGGATGGTTTCTCTCATGCTGTTCTCATGATAGTGAGCGAGCACTCACAAGACCTGATGGTTTTATAAGGCAGTCTTCCCCCTTCACTTAACACTTCTCCTTCCAGCTGCCTTGTGAAGAAGGCTCCTGCCTCCCCTTCACCTTCCACCATGATTAAGTTTACTGAGGCCTCTCCAGTCATGCTGATTTGTGAGTCAATTAAACCTTTTTTCTTTACAAATTACCGAGTCTCAGGCAGTTCCTTATAGCAGTATGAAAATGGACTGATACATGTGGCAATTAAGATGTTGGCCACTGGGGTCAGGCAATGTTTAGTCTGAGTCCCAGCCTCGCCACTTAATAGCTCGAAAAAAAAAAGAATTCACCTCTCTCACCTCGGTTTTCTCATCTATAAAATGGAGATGGTACTAGCACCTGTTTGTTGAATTGTGAGTGGGAAAGGTGCACAGATGGTCCCCAACTTACAATGGTTCAACTTACTTTTTTTGTCTTTATCTAAAATTCTCGATTTATGATGGGTTTATCTGTAATTAACCCCATTGTAAGTGGAGGAGCACCTGTACTTGAACATACTCTCACCTAAATGCAAAATAAAATGAAAATATTTGGTGGAGGAGCACCTCTACTTAAACATACTCTCACCTAAATGCAGAAATAAAATGAAAAGTATTTGATAACAGCAGTCATTATGGCCCAAGCAAAAAGAATCTGGCCACAGCTGCTGGGGCAGGTCAGAAGCCCCTGCTGAATCAGAAGGTAGCTGTTTAGTTGCAGGTAGAGAGGAGAGGGTAATCTTGTGCAGGAACCAGCTAGTTGGGTCTTTATACCAGCTGGTAGGGATAAATTGTCACATTTTAGCAACCATCCTTCTGAGCTCCAGCTAAGCACCAGCTTTGCCACAATGTACAAAACCTGTTTCCTTACTTACTCAGTGTTCTTATCTTTCTCTGGAGAATCCTCCACCTTCCCATGCTCAGTGTTGAGAAACTAAACTTAAACTTGCCACTCACAGTAACTCAGTCCATTTCATTTTGGATAAAGTATCAGTCTTTGGGATTTCCACTCCCACCTTCATGTTCTCTTACAGCAGGGAGTGTCTGGGCATTGGTGTGAGTTTATTTAACATGATGTGCTGTTCCTGCTGGCTCCTGCTGACTCCAGGAGAATCAACCTCTGCCTTACAGCATTCCATAGCAGGAGTACCTCTTGGTGATGACCCTAGGCAGCACAAGCTATATAATTTGCAAGACTCAGTACAAAATGAAAATGCAGGGCCCTTGAAAATCACTAAGAATTTCAAGACTGCAACAGCACATCATCACTAAGCCAAGCACAGGGGCCCTTCTAAGTGTAGGCTTTGGGCAGTTGTGCAGTTCCATGCCCATGAAGCCAGCTCTGACTACAAAAGGCCTTGGACTGTTCATCCTCCAGCCTCCAATACAGGCCCACCTCATGGCAAGCTGCAATAACTGCCGGCAGGCACATTGACTCATTCATCTGCTATCTTCTTTGCCCCTGCTCCCACCGCCAGGGTCAGGCAGAAATTTCTAAAACAAGTGTTCTCCTGCTCACCAGAGGAACTGCAGCAGTGGCGTCTTGTCAAGTTCTCTCTCCCTCCAGCACCACCAGTATATTCGCCCCACCACAGCCCCCCAGGCCCACATGGGACACCAGTGAGGCAGTCTCCTGCCACAATTCCAAAAAGAAGCACACGGCACTCTCCTTTCCAACTCTTCCTGGGGCGTGCTGAATTCCAACCTTCTTATCACAACTGGCCTGACTGGGTCCCACATCTGTCCTCCTTCTCAGGGTCTGGTCCAGGAAACATTTCATGGTCTCCAAACCTCTTTCCTTTCACCTTTTCAAGTCATGGTCTGCCCTTTCCAGAAGAGGAAGGGCATCCTTCTTCCCTTGCCTGCCTGGGAGGAAATGCCCTCATGTTACATTGTCTATGCTTTCTACATTGTGCCTCTTAAAATGAAGCTCTTTGTACCAACTCCTAAATTTTGCTTTTGGAATATAAAGTTTTTTTTGGGGGGGCAGCAAACAAAACACAACAACAAAAATATTCTCTCTCTCCCCTCCTCTTCTCTCAAAGCTGGCTTCTTTTAAAACTATTATCTCACTGTGAAATTTTATTTTAATCAATTTTTTATCTCAAATCTGAATATTGGCTTTTTTGTTCCAACTGATATTCATCCTTCCCCCAAAGCAATCATTGTCAATGAACAACACAAGAACGTTACATAAAGAAATCAAATAATGCATGTAAAATACTTAGAATAACAATGCATGTAAAATACTTGATAATAGTAATTGCTAAATAAATGATAGTTACCAATGATCATTATCTGTATTATTATTATTACTATTACCTATGTTATTAGGAAAACACCATTCCAGTTTCTTTGTCCCCTTGCCTAAATCCAGGCAGAATGACGTCTGTAAATTCTTTAAACTTTAAAATATATATAGCCTAAAGGAAAGCAAGGTATTTTTGTCAAGCAAATCATTTTGCATAGTAGGTTTGGAAAATAAACATCCACTGTTGCCTCTCTGGTGTTACCACATAATCGAAAAGAATTATTTTATTCTTCAGAACATCACATATATTAGATTAAAATGATTAATTCAGTTTCTGATATTCTATCATTTTTTGATCAACAAAAATGGCAATCTCATACGGTTTAATCTAAGAGTAGGATGGTCTCATTTTTATTAGTTCTCTTCCATTCATAGACTGAAAGCTAGAGAAGAAATTGCTATGGTAACCCAAAGAACCGAACGGAATCACAGAATGAGAATGGGAGAAGCCTAGTCCAGACTCATCAATCTGCAAATGAGGACTTAAGGCTCAGAGAGGTGAAGTGAGTTTCCCAAAATATCGTGGCCAATTAGTGGCAAAACTAAGCTCTGTCTGTACTGGGCTTCTTCCCACCACACCAGCCTGCCTGCCTCCCTTCTTTATGTTTGTCAAAATATGTTAAGAACATCCCAACTTCACTGAGAAATCAGTACTCTGAGGATAATTAAGGCAAATATCAAAGGTTAGACACAATCTGGGGTAGAAGCATGTTTTTCAAAGACTTTTGATAACAATAATTAAACTTGTAAAAGGAGAAATGTCAAAGTGAAGGTGTTTGCTTTTAGACATTATAATTTGGGGATGCTCCTGAAGAAACTATTTTTAAAGCTCCCTTTACATGACCCCACTCTGAATTTGAGACATGTATTTTTCAGTGTTTCCTGAGTGAACAGCTTTTGTTCATACTTTGTTATTGTTTCAACATTCTTAAAACCTCAACTTATTTGCAAGTATAATTCATAATTGTCTCTAAAATATTCAGATAAAATGTCAAACAAGACAAAAAGGAAATATTTTAAATAGTTCTAACTTCAGTTCCTCATACCCATTATAGTTTGCAAAGGAGAAAACATCACCAACTTTAACCTCCCAATTTAAGTAATGAATACAATTCATGAATGTGTAATGTCATTCCTAGCAGCCATCACTGTGACTTGCTATTGCTGTTGCATTGCTATAGGCACTATGCTGGTATCTCTACAGAATTAATTAATTTAATCTAGGCTGACCCTATGAGAGATGTACTGATAATCCCAATATGCAAACAAGGAAACTCAAGTTCATACTGGTTCCATAATTTGCCAAGGTCACATAATGAGTGACAGCCAGCTGCTGAAGGGAGAGAAACAGAATCATGATGAATCCTACCTTCATACCACCCCATGGCCAAACAGACATCTGTTCATCTCACTCACCTATGTCCCAGCTGGGACAGTAGTGTCTAAATCATTCATAAGTCCCAGCTTTTGCATGGCAAGCTCTATTTAAAATATTCCATTCTATTTTCAGAGTAAGTCATATGTCCCATGGGAAGTTCAAAAAATAAGGCCACTGCAACAGCAGGAATGCCAAAGCAATTGCCAAATCTGCAATTTACACCTCTCTCATTATTATTATCTCACATAGAGATTTAAAAATATGTCCTCACACTCTTTGATACTCTTCCCCTCAAAAAGTAGAACTGAATTTCCCAAATTTTGAGCTCAAGCTGTGCTCAGTGAACAAACACAATGTGATAAAAGTGACATTGTAAGACTTCCCATGCTAGGGCATAAAAAGAGTGGTGGCTCCTCCTTGCTTTCTTATGGATCTCTCCCTCCAGGGAAAGCCAGCTGCCACATCATAAAGCACTCAAGTAGCCTTGTGGAGGGTCCCACATGGATCTGATCTGAGGCCTTTTGCCATCCTGGAGGGGACTCTGACAGCCACAGTCCAGCCTTCAGATGACATTCTAACTGAAACCTTCAGATGACATTCTAATTGCAGCCTTACAACAGACCCTGATCTAGAATAACCCAGCTAAGCCACTCCTCAATTTCTGAACTTCAAGAACTGTTAGATAATGAATTTTTATTGTTTTAACTTACTAAGTTTTGGGATAATTTGTTATAAGCTACAGATAAATGCCTTTATTCCTACATTATGCCTTTCTTATAACAAGGCAAAAAAGCTGAACTATCCATGGCTACAAAAGCTGCCATATCAGTAAGCCAAATATTCCCCTTGATCCAGGCATACTTAGAACACACCAAGAACATAGGATACCTAGAGGGTACTCTCCTCAAGACCTTCCCTTCACTCGAAAAAAAATGTAAGGTTGCTCCTTGACCAGGTATGTCATGCCCCATACCTTGTGGGGTATGGAAAACGAGAGTAATAATCAGACTGATAAAAAAAACAGCAAAGTTATTATCTGTAAGATAAGAGTACTCTCTTTAAATGCCCCACATCTGTGTGATAACCATCCCTCTGTGAGAACATCCTGTATCACAAAGTTCTATGCTTCAGCAATTGAAAATAGAATACGTCCTTTAAGAGCAGGAAGCCAATTACTTCTTTAAGTGTGTTATTTTTCCCTCATCAAACTGAAGGCAGTGAGTAAATGACACAGTATACTCAGTGAGCTTAAAGAGTAAAAACCTCCCTTTGGAAAAGTGACCATTCCCATACAAGGTGGCACACCGTCCTGAGCACTGAAAATCTCAAAACAGCTAACAGGTGAAATGTCAACATCGTTCTAACATCATGAGACTAAAATGCATTAAGGTTCTTGTCAAACAGAACACATATTTTTTCTTCAAGCATTCATCAGAGGAAAACTCAACAGAGACTTCTAAAGAGCTAAGAAAATGGGAAGTGGTGGTCAGAGCCTCTTCCCATCTGCTCCTCGAACTCTAAGGAGAACATTACTTTCATAACGATAATATATTCTTTAGTAAAGTCAATTCATCATGTCCACCCTGACCCACACCACAGCAAGTTGCCAAGCCCAAGAGAATCTGAAGCGTAATGCTTACCCAGCCCCTTGCGAATCCCAGTCTTGTCTTTAGATTGCTTTCTTTTCCCTCGATGCTCCAGGAAAGGAATGCTTCCTATCGTTTCGAAACACAGCTTCTTGTTGATGAAGAGGAAGAGGACGGCCAGAAGAACAATAAAGACCCCAACAGCAGACAAGAAGCCAATGGCTTCAGGAGTGACTGGCAAGAGAACACAAAGAAAAAAATATTATCACAATGAGAGTGACCTAAGTTTTGGTTCTAACAAATTATGATCAGTGCTATTCAAAATCTTTACTTTTATTAATGAGAAATGACAAATACTCTACAAATCCTGACTCTGGCTGACATCCCCCAAGACTGTGTACAGGGGAAAGGAAAAGGACTGTTGGCCAGTACATCCTGCGATGCTGGCTCCTTAGATGAGAGACATCTATACCTTTGAATGTGTAGTTTCTTCTACCTGGAGTACAACTCTTCTTGCTCTTGTCCTCAGCCCAATATTCAACTTCAAACACACAATAAAGAGAGAGTTCAATCAAATGGGTTTAGCTGGACATGGCTGACCAGTGTTATAAAAGCAAGTCTCCAAAAATGCAGCTGCCTAAAGCTTACACAATCATCACTTGAGACAAATTTTCAGATAGATATTTCCATCAATATTGGCAATTGGAGGGAAAGTCATTTCCTGGATACATTTTGCAAATCCAACTGTGCAATTTGATCATGGCTATCAACACCAATAAGAAAATTAATAATTCATGCCATCCATATAAGAAATTCAAATTATAATTTTGACTGCTAATATTTTAGAATTTTGGAAGATGAAATTCCATTTCCTCCTTCCCCTCCTCCTCCTCAGTATCGAAAAACTCAGCCCTTTAACTGACCTGGCTAAGGTCAGTATGCCTCAAAGAGTCCCAGCCATTGCATTCAGCTGTGAGCATATATAACCGGGAGACCAGAGGAGCTAGTTTGGGATTTAGGGAAGAATCCTCTAAGGAAGTAACATTTGAGCCAAAGTAACATTCAGTAAAGACATCCAGAAATTAACTTGTATAAAGGGTTAGATTACAGAACAAATGTCATTAAGAATGATTCAAGAGAATTGGGTATATGTGAATATGCTTATGAAAATGAATCTCCTAAGAGCAGCTTTAATCATTGGGCAGGTTTAATATATGATTTAATAATACAAATAACACAAAGCCTTAATAATATGAAGGGATAATACTCACCTAACCTTACTATCCAGATAGAGAAAAGATGAATCAAACCAATCCCAACACCTTGAAAAGATAAAGAAATAAATGATACTGCCTTACTGATTCAACCTAGTGGCAAGCCAATATAAGAACGAACAAAACAAAACAAAAATAGCAGGCAAGATAATAACTTTATAGTCTGCAAAATAATAACAGTGCCTGCTATCAAAATCAACACACACCATGAAAAATAAAGTATGTGCATGTTGATTATGCCCCCTCCCTTCAGAGGAGTACCCTGTAGTAGTAGTTATAGGCAAGGGATCAGCAGTCACAGTGCTTGGTTGAAATGATACTACCACTTACTATCTGTGTGGCCTTCCACAAATTATTTAACCTCTTTGTGCTTCAGTGAGCTAAACTATAAAAGGAGTAAATAAACACAGCTACATCAAAGGTTAACAGAGGTAACACAAGGAAAGTAATCAGTGTGGCACTTGATAGAGTCCTTAAACAGGAGTAAACTATCTTTCTCTTCACCAACTTTCCAGAACTACTAAAATATCTAGGAATGATCAAATATGGGATGGATCAGCTGCTTTGTACTCAGTCTGAGCTCTGGATCCCATCCTCCTCCCCTCTCTAGCTTTTTGCCTTTCACTTCTGTGTTGTCAGCCACTCTCCCTTGTGGATGCTGTGCCTTTCTCATTTGCATGAGAAATACACCAGGTGTCTCCCATCCTTTAAAATTCCCTCCTCACCACCACATGCTCTTCAACCACACCCCTTTATCTTCTTCTTTCCACAATCAACCATCTTCAAAGTATTTTCTACACTCATCACCATTTTTGTTTTCTGAGACAGAGCCTTACCCCGTCACACAGGCTAGAGTACAATGGCGCAATCCTGGCTCACTACAACCTCCGCCTCCCAAGTTTAAGCGATTCTCATGCCTCAGCCTCTTGAGTAGCTGGGATTTCAGGTGTGCGCCACCACACCCAGCTGATTTTTGTATTTTTAGTAGAGACAGGGTTTTGGTATGTTGCCCAGGCTGGTCTTGAACTCCTGACCTTAAGTGATCTGCCCGCCTCAGCCTCCCAAAGTGCTGGGATTGCAGGCGTGAGCCACCGCACTCAGTCTCATCTCCACTTTCTTACCTCTAAAGTTGCTGGTACTCTATACCTAGATTCCCACTGACCTCCTTGTTTCTAGCCTTGCCCCCTCAAGTCCATTCTCCACACAATAGCCAGAACAATCATTCTGAAATGTATAAGTCATTTCATTTGTAAGTTTGTTCAATTGCCCTTCTAAAGCCTCTTGTAGCAGGTTGCGCTGTGTGGCCTCAAGGACATATGTTCACCATGAGTCTCAGAAGGTGACCCTATTTGGAATAAAAGTCTTTGAAGATGTAATTAGAGTAAGGATTTTGAAATGAGTTCATCCTAGATTAGGGTGGTACCTAAATTCAATGATGAGTGTCCTTATGAGACAGCAAAAAAAGAAGGCACAGAGAGATGAAAGCCACGTGAAGCCCAGGGCAGAGATTAGAGTTACAAAACCTCAAGTTAAGGAGTGTGAAGAGTGGCCAGCAGTCACCAGCAGCTAGGAGACAGGCACAGAACAGATTCTCCCTCAGAGCCTCCAGGGAACCAACCTACCAACACCTTGATTTTGAACTGCTGGCCTCCAAAACTGTGAGAGTAGATTTGTGTTGTCTTAAGTCACCAAGTTTATGGTAATTTGTTGCAATAACAACCCTAGGAAACTAATGCACCATACAATGGCATCCCATTACCCAGAGGACAAAATCTGAATTCCCTAACTCAATTTACAAGGCCCTTCATGACCTGGATACTGATTCCAGCCTTTATTGCTCATCACTCCCCAACATCAAACTCTTGGTTGTTGCTGTGTTCACCTATTTCTGGTTCCCCAAATGTACGTCACACCTCCAGATCTTTGCATATTTCAACTCCCTGGGATAACTGCTCCTCTGGCTAATCTGATACCATGCTTCCTTTGAAAACTTTTCTTGTTCTTCTAGCCAAAGCTGGATGATTCTACAGTGTGTTGCCACCTACCAAGCCCTTGACAGTTTCTTCAACCAATTTCAAATGTTAAATTTTAAATTTCATAAGAATAGGAACTATGCCTGAGTTACTCACTGTACTCTCAGCAGCTAGCATAAGGTAAGCATTCAATAGATAATTTGTTGCCTGAATAAATGTTGGAACTCTTCTATGTTACAACACATTGGCCAATGTGCCTATCAGTGAAAACTCCTGGAAAGATATACCTCAAGGGTGTCAGTAAAACTACCAACATAGGATATGATTTACATTAATATAGGTCTTAGGAAAAACAGGATTCATGTATAAGCAGAAACATCTGCATCTTATAATGTCATTAATTAATGAAACCAAATTTTTATTTTTGAATAAAGGATTTTTTCCATCATAAAAGCTGCATGAAACTCATTACATAAAAGCTGCAAAATATGGAAAAAGATAAAACAACTCACTACTAAGATTTTATGTGCTTCCCTTCAGTCACTTTAGCTACTTAGCAAATATAAAATTGTAAATACTTCACTGTTTGGGCTTATAAATATTTGTATTCATTAAAAGTTTTAATTATTTTAAACAAGTTAAAGAAAAAATAATTCATGCATAGAGTAGAACGTTTGGAAAATATTAGAAAATATAAAATGATGATAATGTTCAATCTTATCACCTGTCACTTAACATATTTAGCTTGATAAATAATTTTTACTTGAGCTTTATTTTATAAATAATTGAGATACGAATTTAATCCAACGCATTATATTAATGAATTTAAATTTAATGTAAAACATTCACAGATTGAAGGTAATATGAAGAGATTATTCAATATAATCTCCAAAGACAAGAAAAAATGTAGAAAATGGCCCCGTGTTACTCAAAATAACTCTGCTTTTTTGGAGAAGAAATATTTTTGTTAATAACAATTCTTGTAGTAATGGCTTAACTATGGATGGGCATAAAATTTTTAGGTAAGTCCCAATATTTTTTTCTTCCCAAAATTATACAGACATTGCTCCATTACCTTTTAGCCTTAATGCTCCATAAATAAGTATGATGATGCAGCTTACTTTTCATTACTATATGGGCAACAGAATTTTCAGTCTGTATGCTACTAGAACTTTTCCTTTATAACACAAAATTTTACCAGAATGTATTTTTTTGTGAGTCTCTTTTGTTCATTTTTCCTGGAAACCAGATTTCATCACATATCCATGGTTTGTTTTTTGTTTTTGTTTTTTTCCAAGCTTAGGAGAACTTTCTTCACTTACGTCTTCGATAATTTCTTCTATTTCAACTGCGCTTGTTCCATCTTAAACTACATTACTATTTCTTCAGCTACAAACTTTCATTTTTCTCTATTTGTTTTTTCCTCTACAATCTGACAGATCTTAAACATTCCCTACACATTTTCACTAAGTTAAACAAGTTAAAACATGCTTACAACCACTCTGCCATATGCACTATTATGACCTTTGAATATCTGAGTCAGAGACAAACAGTGAAGATATGGTCTTTCTCCATCTTTCCAGGTTGGGGCAGGGGTGAGGGATGGGGAGCATTAGAAATAAGTTCAAGTCTAGCTAAGGAGAGAGAAAGCTTAGTTCGGTTAGAGAAAGGTTAGAGAAAGGCAAGTTTGGTTATTTCAAGAGTTCATCACGTTTCTTCCAGAATCTATTAATTTCAATTTCATCTTTTTCTGTGCTTATGAGTACTCAGCGAGAAGTCTAAAGACATGCATGAAGGACCATTAGCCATAGGTATGTTAAACTGTAGATTAGATTATGTGCTTTCTAAATAAGTAGAGTGTCATAGAAATGACTCGGAAGGTGGCAACACAAGACTTACAGGATTGCCTAATCAGGGTTGCACAAAAAGTGCCCTGTTTAGACATGTTTAAAATTCCAAATATAACTCAGCAATTCCACTCCTAGGTATGCACCCAAGAGAACTGAAAATGCAGTCGTACCTTGGATATAGTGTAGGTTTAGCTCCAGACCATCACAATAAAGCAAATATCACAATAAAGCAAGTCACACAATTTTTTTGTTTCCCAGTGCACATAAAAGTTATGTTTACACTATACTGTAGTCTCTTAAATGTGCGATAGCAGGATGTCTTTAAAAAACCATGTAGGTACCTTAATTAAAAATACTTTATTGCTAAAAAATGCTAAAAATCACTGATCCCTCAGTGAAACATAATCTTTTTGTTTATGGAGGATGTTGTCTCAATGTTGGCAGTTGAATGATCAGGGCAGGTGGTTGCTGAAGGTTGGGGTGGCTCTTAAATAAGAACAATGAAGTTTGCCTCATTGATTGACTCTTCCTTTCATGAAAGATTTCTCTGTAGCATATGATGCTGTTTGAGAGCATTTTATCCACAGCAGAACTTCTTTCAAAATCCTCTCAAACTCTTCCACTGCTATATCAACTAAGTTTATGCAGCATCCTAAATCCTTTGTTGTCATTTCAACAACATTCACAGCATCTTCACTAGGAGTAGATTCTATCTCAAAAAACCACTTTCTCTGCTCATCTATAAGAAAGCCACTTTTCATCTGTTCAAGTTTGAGCATGAGATTGCAACAATTCAGTCATGTCATTAGGTTCCACTTCTAATTCTAGTGTGCTATTTCCATCACATTTGCAGTTACTTCTTCCACTGAAATCTTGAGCCCCACAAAGTCATCCAGGAGGGTTAGAATCAACTTCATCCAAATTCCTGTTAATATTGGTATTTTGACCTCCCAGGAATCATAAATGTCCTTAATAGCATCTAGAATGGTGAACCTTTCCAAATGTTTTCAATTTACTTTGCCCATATGAGTCAGAGGAATCACTATCTAGGGAAGCTATAGCCTTGCAAAACATATTTCTTAAATAATGAGCTTGAAAGTTGAACTTACTCCTTGATCCACTGGCTGCAGAACGGATGTTGTGTTAGCAGGCATGTAAACATTTGTCTCCTTGTACATCTCCCTCAGAGCTCTTGCATAACCAGGTGCATTGTCAATGAGCAGTAATATTTTGAAAGGAGTCTCCTTTTTCTGAGCAGTGAGTCTCAACAGTGGGCTTACAATATTCAGTAAACCATTCTATAAACAGATGTGCTATCATCCAGACTTTGTTTTCCATTTCTAAAACACAGGAAGATTAGACTGAGCATGATTCTTAAGGCCCTTGGACTCTTTGGAATGGTCAATGAGCATTGGCTTCAACTTGAAGTCATCAGCTACATTAGCCCTTACTAAGAGGGTCAGTTTGTCCTTTGAAGCCAGGCATTGACATCTCCTCTCTAGCTATGAAAATCCTGGATGGCCTCTTCTTCCAATAGAAGACTGTTTGGTCTACATTGAAGATGTGATCTTAGGTAGACCATCTGTTTAACTTGCTGCTGCTACATCAGCACTTGCTGCTTCACCTTGCACTTTTATGTAATGGGGATGACTTTTTTCCTTGAATCTTATGAACCAACCTCTTCTGGCTTCAAGCTTTTCTTCTGCAACTTCCTGACTTCTCTCAGCCTTCACAGAATTAAGGAGAGTTAGGGTTTTACTCTGGATTAGGCATTGCCTTAAGGGAATGCTATAACTGGTTTGATTTTCTATGCAGACCACTAAAACCTTCTCCATGTCAGCAATAAGGCTGTTTTGCTTCCTTATCATTTGTGTGTTCACTGGAGTAGCACTTTTAATTTTCTTTTAAGACTTTTCCTTTGCATTCACAACTTGGCTAGCTGTTTGGTACAAGGGATCTAGCTTTTGGTTTATCTCAGCTTTGGACATACCATGCTCATGAAGTGTAACAACTTTTAGCTTTTGATTTAAACTGAGAGACTCTTGCTTCCACTTGAACACTTAGAGGCCATTGGAGGGTTGTTAATTTGCCTAATTTTAATATTGTTGTGTCTCAAGGAATAGGAAGGCCTGAGAGAAAGGGAGAGAGATGGAGGAACAACTGGTCGGTGGGGCAGTCAGAACCTACACAATATTTATTGATTAAGTTCACCATCTTCCATGGACACTATTGCAGCTCTAGAAACTGACCCTAAGGAAATGGAGATACATAAACTGCTTGAAAAATACATGAAAATAACCATCTTTAAAAATCTCAGTGAGTTATAAAAAAACACAAAATAGACTAATGAAATCAGGAAAACAATATGTGAGCAAAATGAGAAGTACAATTAAGAAATAGAAGCCACGAAGATGGCCGAATAGGAACAGCTCCAGTCTCCAACTCCCAGCGCGAGCGACACAGAAGACCGGTGATTTCTGCATTTGCAACTGAGGTACTGGGGTCATCTCACTAGGGAGTGCCGGACAATCGGTGCTGGTCAGCTGCTGCAGCCTGACCAGCGGGAGCTGAAGCAGGGCGAGGCATCGCCTCACCTGGAAGCCAAGGGGGAAGGGAATCCGTTTTCCTAGCCAGGGGAACTGAGACACACAACACCTGGAAAATC
>NW_016812078.1:1020023-1037914 GCF_001698545.2 Rhinopithecus bieti | reverse complement strand
AATTCTTGAACATATTTATAAAATGAAGAAAAATTACAACCATGTATAACTTCTCCCTCACAGATCATGACCTGGCAAAGAATGACATTGCATTCTAAATGCTTTTACTTTCTTTTTGACTTCATATTATCTTGTGAACACAGTTCTATGCTGACATAATTCAATTAAAAATAATTGCTAAATGGATTTTTTTTTTTATCTTTTAAGTTCAGGGGTATATGTGCAGGTTTGTTATATAGGTAAATTGCATGTCACAGAGGTTTGGTGTACAGATTACTTCATCACCCAGGTAATAAGCATAGTATCCAATACGTAGTTTTTCAAATCTCACCCTCCTCCCATTCTCCATCCTCAAGTAGGCCCTGGTGTCTGTTGTTCCCTTCTTTATGTCCATATGCTCTCAATGTTTAGCTCCCACTTACAAGTGAGAACATGTGTTATTTGGTTTTCTGTCCCTGGGTTAGTTTACTTAGCATAATGACCTCCAGCTCCATCCATGTTGCTGCAAAGGACATAATCTCACTCTTTCTATGGCTGTGTAGTATTCCACAGTATATATGTACCACATTTTCTTTGTCAAGGCTACCATTGGTGGGCATTTAGGTTGATTCCACAACTTTGCTATTGTGAATGGTGCTGCAATGAACATACACATGCACGTACCTTTATGGTAGAATATATTCCTTTGGCTATATACTCACTAATGGGATTGGTGGGTTGAATGGTAATTCTGTTTTAAGTTCTTTCAGAAATCACTAACCTACTTTCCACAATTGCTAAACTAATTTACATTCCCACCAGCAGTGTATAAGTGTTCACTTTTCTCCACAACCTTGCCAGCATCTGTTATTTTTTGACTTTTTAATAATATTCACTGTGACTGGTATAAGATGATGTCACTTTGTGGTTTTGATTTGCATTTATATAATGATTAATGATATTCAGCATTTTTTCACATACTTTTTGGCCACATGCATGTCTTTTGAAAAGTGTCTGTTCATGTACTGTGCCCACTCTTTAATGGGGTTGCTCATTTTTGCTTGTAAATTTTTTTAAGTTTCTTGTAGATTCTGAATATTAGACCTTTGTTGGATGGATAGTTTGTAAATAGTTTTCTCCCATTCTGTAGGTTGTTAGTTTACTCTGTTGATAGTTTCCTTTGCTGTGAAGAAGCTCTTCCATTTAATTAGGTCCCATGTGTCAATTTTTGTCATTGTTGCAATGGCTTTTGGCATCTTTGTCATAAAATCTTTACCAGGATTGATGTCCAGAATGGTATTTCCTAGGTTACCTTCCAGGGTTTTTATAGTTTTAGGTTTTACATTTAAGTCTTTAATCCATCTTGAGTTAACTTTTTGCATATGGTGTAAGGAAGGTGTCCAGTTTTAATTTTCTGTATATGGCTAGCCAATTATCCCAGCACCATTTATTGAATAGGCAGTCTTTTCCTCATTGCTTGTTTTTGTTGACTTTGCCAAAGATCAGACGATTGTAGGTGTGTGGCATTACTTCTAGGCTCTCTATTCTGTTCCATTGATCTATGTCTCTGCTTCTGTGCCAATACCATGCT
Source organism: Rhinopithecus bieti (assembly GCF_001698545.2). Taxonomy (NCBI): domain Eukaryota; kingdom Metazoa; phylum Chordata; class Mammalia; order Primates; family Cercopithecidae; genus Rhinopithecus; species Rhinopithecus bieti. The sequence goes on along the minus strand of NW_016812078.1, from coordinate 1,036,344 downwards.
GTTTTGGTTACTGTAGCCTTGTAGGATATTTTGAAATCAAGTAATGTGGTAACTCCCAGCTCTATTCCAACATCATACTGAATGGGCAAAAGCTGGAAGCATTCCCCTTGAAAACCAGCACAAGACAAGGATGGCCTCTCTCATCACTTCTACTCAACATAGTATTGGAAGTCATGGCCAGAGCAATCAGGCAAGAGAAAGAAAAAAAAAAGCATTCAAATAGGAGGAGAGGAAGTCAAACTATCCATGTTTGCAAATGATATTATTCTATACCTTAAAATATCCCATAGTCTCTGCCCAAAAGCTCCTTGATCTGATAAACAACTTTAGCCAAGTTTCAGGATACAAAATAAATGTATGAAAATACTGGCATCCCTATACACCAATAACATCCAAGCTGAAAGACAATCAAGAACACAATCCCATTCATAATAGCCACAAAAAGAATAAAATACCTCAGAATACAGCTAACCAGGAAAGAGAAGGATCTCTACAATGAGAACTACAAAACACTGCTCATAGAAATTAGAGATGACACAAACAAACAGGAAAATATTCCACACTCACAGGTAGGAAGAATCAATATTTTTCAAATGGCCACACTGCCCAAAGCAATTTATAGATTCAATGTTACTTCTCCAGTGACATTCTTCACAGAATTAGAAAAAACTACTTTAAAATTCATATGCAAACAAAAAAGACCCTGAATGAAGAAGGCAATCCTAAGCAAACAAAAAACAACACTGTTCTTTAAGAATGAAAAAGATATAAAGACTTTCCCAAATAAAAACTGAGTTAGGGAAGCCAAGGTGGGCAGATTACTTGAGCACAGGAGTTTGAGACCAGCCTGGGCAACATGGACACCATCTCTACAAAAAAATTTAAAAGTTAGTCAGGCATGGTGGCGTACAGATGTAGTCTCAGTTATTATACTTGGGAGGCTAAGGTGGGAGGATCACCTGAGCCTGGGAGGTCAAGGCTGCAGTGAACCTGTGATTGCACCACTACACTCCAGCCTAGGTGACAGAGTAAAAAGTGAAACCCTGTCCCAACAGCCCCCCCAAAAAAACTAAAGTAGTGCATCACCATTAGACCCGCCTTACAAGAAGTACTCAAGGGAATTCTTCAAGTGGAGATGAAAAGATGCTAAAGAACACAAAAGCATGTTAAAATATAAAACTCACTACTAAAGGCAAACATAAACACAGAATACTGTGCTACTGTAGTGGCAGTGTGTAAATCTCATTTAACACCAGAATGTAAATTAAAGGAAAAGATAATAAGAGTAACTATAACCACAGAAATTTGTTCATAGAAGCATAACATAGCAAGAAACAAAATATGACATCAGTTGCACAAAGCATTGGGGGAAGACATAAAGCGCAGAATTTGTGTATGTGATTGAAGTTATCAGCTTAAAATACACTGCTATAACTATAAAGTGTTCAATGTAAACTCCGTAACAAAAAAGTACAGTAGATGCACACAAGGTAAAAAAATTAATCAAAGCATACCACTATAAAAAAATCAAAACATAAAGAAAGATGCTGAGAGAAAAAGAGAGGAAGAAGAGAACTACAAAAGAGACAGAAAACAATTAACAACATGGCAATAGTAAGTCCTTATCTATCAATAATTCCATTAAACATAAGTGAACTAAAAGTTACAATTAAAAGATACAGAATGGCTGAATAGATTAAAACAAAAAACAAGACCTAACTATATGCCATATACAAAAGAGTCACCTTAGATTTAATGACACACATAGGCTGAAAATGAATAGGGTGGATAAAGATATTCCATGCAAATGGTAACCAAAGACAGCAAAAGTGGCTATACTCGTATTAGACAAAACGAACACTAAGACAAAAACAGTCACAAGAGACAAAGAAGGTCATTTCATAATGACAAAAGGGTCAATTCTACAGGGATCTATAACAAGCATAAATATATATGCTCCAAACATGAAAACACATGAAATATAAAACAAACATTGACAAATCAGAAGTGAAAAATAGGTAGCAATGCAATATAATAGAAGATGTCAATATCCTACTCTATATAATATATAGACCATCTAGACAAAAAAAACATCAATAAAGAGCAGAACTAAATAACACTACAGGCCAAATGGATCTAACAGATACATAGAGAACATTCCACCCAATAGCAGCAGAGTAATCATTCTTCTCAATTACACACAGAACATTATCCAGCATGGATAACATGCAAGGTCACAAAACAATTCTTAACAAACTTAAGACTGAAATCATTACAAATATATTTTTCAGTCACAATGAAATGAAATGGAAATAACAGAAAAAATGGGAAATTCACAAACACATGGAAATTAAATAACAAACAATTATGAGGTCAAAGAACGAATCAAAAAGTAAATTAATATTTATCAAGACACAAAAAACAACATACCAAATCATATGTGACTCAGGAAAGCACTACTAGAAGAGAAGCTAAAGCAATAAATACGTACATTAAAGAAGCAAGATCTCAAATAAAAAACCTAACTATATACCTCAAGAAATAGAAAAATAAAAAAATACTAAACAAAACATTAGCAGAAAGAAGAAAATAGTAAAGGTAAGATCAGAAATAAATGGACTAGAGAATAGAAAACAATTTTAAAATTGAAAAAACTGAGTTGTTTTTCTGAAAAGATAAACAAAATCAACAAACCCTTAGCTGAACTAAGAAAAAAAAAGAACTCAAAATCAGAAATGAAAGGGAAGATACTACAACTGAACCTACAGCTAAAAAGAATCATAAATGAATATTATGAATAATTATACATAAATGAATTAGACAACCTAGAAGAAATGAAGAAGTTCCTAGCAACATACGACCTACCTAAAACAAGAAGTAGCAGAAAGTCTGAACAAACCAATGACAAATTAGGATATTGAAGGAATAATTGAAAAACTCCCAACAAAGTCGAGCCCAAGACCAGATGGCTTCATAAGTTTATTCTAACAAACACTTAAATAATTAATAACAATCCTTAAACTCTTAAAAAGGGAAAAAGAGGGAACACTTCCAAACTCATTTTATGAGGCCAGTATCACCAAATACCAACGCCAGACAAAACCACAAGAAAATAAAACTACAGGCCAATTTCCCTGATAAATGCATTACAAAAATCTTCAACAAAAACACTAGCAAACTGAATTCTACAGCACATTAAAAGGATCATACATCAAGATCAAGTAAGATTTATCCCTAGGATTCAAGGACGGTTCCACGTACACAAATCAATCAATGAAATATGCTCATTAACATAATGAAAGATAAAAATCACATAATCATCTCAACAGATGCAGAAAAAGCATTTGACAAAATTCAACATTGTCTCATAATTGAAAAACTCTGAATAAGTATAGAGGAACTTACTTCAACAAAATAAGGGCCATTTATTCAAAGCCCACAGGTAACATCATTTCAACAATGAAACTTCTCTCTAAGATCTAAAATAAGACAAGGATGACCATACTTCCGTCTCCAAAAGTGCTCTCCAATACAGTCCTGAAAGTCCTAACCAGAAAAAATAGGCAAGAAAAATAAATAAAAGGCATCCAAATCAGAATGGAAGCAGTAAAACTATCTCTGTCTGCAGATGGCATAAGCTTCTATGTAGAAAACCCAAAAGACTAAAAAAAAAAAAAAAAAAAAAAAAAAAAAAAAAAAAAAAAAACCTGTTAGAACTAATCAGCAAATTCAGTAATGCTGCAGGAGGTGAAAGACATACATGGAAAACTACAAAACATTGATGAAAGAAATTTTAAAAGATACAAATAAATGGAAAGACATCCCATGATCGTGAATTGGAATAATAAATATTGTCTATTTTAGCAATGTATAAATTTTTTTTAAATCTACAGATTTAATGCAATCCCTGTCAAAATCACAATAGCACGTTTTAAAGCAATAGAAAAAAAAAAAAACCTACAGCTCATTCGAAATCACAAAAGACTCTTAATAGCCAAAGCAATATTGAGTAAGAAAAACAAAGCTAGAGGTAACACACGCCCTGATGTCAAAACATATTGCAAAGCTGTAGTAATCAAAACAGTATGGCACTCACATAAAAACAGAGAGCTAGACCAATGGAACAGAATAAAGAGCCTAGTGATAAACAGACACGAATATGGTCAACTGATCTTTGACAAGGGTGTTAAGAGTACACTATTGGGAAAGAACAGTCTTTTCTACAAATGGTTCAGTAAAATTGGATATCCACATGTAAAACAATGAAGTTGAACCCTTACTTCATACCATACACAAAAATCAACTTGAAATGGATTAAAGACTTAAACATAAGACCTGAAACAATAAAACTTTTAGAAGAAAACTTAGTTTTAAAAGCTTCTAAACACTGAATCTTTTAAAACTTTTAAAACTGGGAAAATCAATTCTTAGATATGACACCAAAAGCACAGACAACAAAAGCAAAAATAAACAGACAGGATTACATCAAACTAAAACGTTTCTGCACAGCAAGGGAAAAAATTAACCAAATGAAAAGGTGACCTATGGAATAAGAGTAAATATTTTCAGACCATATATCTGATAAAGGATTAATATTAAAAATATATAAGGACCTCCTAAAACTCAATAGCAAACATACCAAATAACTCAATTAATAAATGAGCAAAGGACCTAAATGGGCATTTCTCCAAAGATGGCATGTAAATGACCAACAGGTACTCAAAATCACTAGTCATCAGGCAAATGCAAATCAAAACCACAATGAGATGTCACCTCAGATCTGTTAGAATGACTATTATGAAAGAAAGAGAGAAAGAGAAAAAGAAAAGAAAAAAGGAGCAAGTGTTGGGGAGGATATGAAGAAAAGGGAACACTTTTACACTGTTGATGGGAATGTAAATTGTTACAGACACCATGAAAACCAAAATGGATATTCCTCAAAAAATTAACCATAGAATTACCACTTGATCCAGCAATCTAGCTTGTACACACATTCAAAAAGGAATTGAAATCTGAATCTCAAAAAGATATCTGCACTCCCATGTTCACTGAAAGATTATTCACAATAGCCAAGATATGGAATCAACCTAAGTATCCATCAATGGATGAATGGATAAAGAAAATGTGGTATATACATAAGATAAAATATTATTCAGCCCTAAAAAAAGAAATCCTGCCATTTGTGACAACATGGAAGAACCTGAAGAACATTATGCTAAGTAAAATAAGACACACAGAGAAAGATAAATACAGTACCACATGATCTCATATATGCAATACATTTATAATAGTCAAACACATAGAAGCAGAGAGAATGTTAGTTGCCAGTGGTTGGAGCAGAAAATGGGGAGTTGCAGTTCAACAAATATGAAGTTTCAGTTACACAAACTAAATAAGATCTGGAGATCTACTGTAAAATACAGGGCCTATGATCAACAATACTGTACTGTATATTTAAAAAATTTGCTAAGAGGGTAGATTTTATGTTAAGTACTCTTGAATCCACCCCCAAAATAGTGGGAGGGGGACAGTATGAAATTTTAGAGGAATGAACAAGTTTATACCATTGATAGTGATGATGGCTTGATCATTTCACAGGTATATACTTATCGGCAAACACATCAAGTTATCCACACTAAACACCCACAGCTTTTGTATGTTAATCATACCTTAATAAATCAGTTAAGTACTATATACCACCCTGCTATGGTAAAGACTGAAAAATTGAAATACTAATACATGCTACATCATGGGAGAACCTTGAAAACATTATTCAAAGGGTCTGAATTTTATGATACATGAATTTTATCTCAAAACAAGTTTTAAATTCAAAATATATATTTTTTTTAAATCATAATTTCCTTAGATTTTGTTTGAGAGTTATTTCCTTCATCTTTGAACATTCTGTAATTTTATTATTCAACATTTAGAATTAAAAATAAAGTTTAAATATTATAGGTCATGAGAATTGTAGTTAGCACAGTGCTACAATTAATGTGTAACACTGAACAGAGCAAGCCAACAGCTCTATCAGTATAAGCCAAGGTGGCATCTGAGTCTAAACAAAATTAGAGACTTTGACAGGGAAGCTTAAAAGGCATGTTGCATCCCTATATACAAATGCTATAGTGAAGAAAACTAGTGTATATATCATCTGCTATAGATGACAAGGGCACATATGTCAAGAAATTTAAGTGCCATCTGCAGAGTAACTCATCTAATTATTCCAGTAATTACTAAATTGGAAATCAGATGGCTGTAAAGTTTGGTCACATAGTTCATGCTAAAAACTTCCTCAAAGTTAACTGTATGTCTGGCGTGCCACTGGATAGCCCCATCTGTTGATTTTCAAGCAATGGCTCAAGGAGAAGGCAGGACATATAACGACATAAATAGAGATGCTTCAGCATGTCACACAGTCACTAGATGTTTGTACATTTCATTCCATGGTTGGTGAGGGGGTAAAAAAAAAAAAAAAAAAAAAAGCTAACCAATTGCAACCATCTGACTCACAACAAGAACTAGAAATAAGATGAAAGGAAGCTGAAAATTTATTTAACAAAATAATAAGGAGGCAACCAGATAACTGAGCAAAAACAATACAAACAATTAAAAAGTAAAGGTATAATTTCACAGGTATTATAAACTTTCTGCCACCAATGTGGGAAGTGTGAGGAATCTCATTAAAAACATAAGGAAAGTCTGAGGTAAATCTAAAATGCCATTTATAGATCCCTCCCATCTTTGTGTATCCATTAATCTGAAAGTTCTCCTTCCAATGAAATAACCTCAATTTCACTCATTCATTTAGAAAGCAGCAGAAGTTTGAAACATTCTATGATGTTTTCAAACAGTCATGCAGCAGAAGTCCCTGACTTAAATCTAAGCTTTGTTTGGATTTCAGTCTTGCTTGAGCATGCCTACATTCTCCTCCAGGAATCCACATCCCTAAGGACCACAGCACCTCCCAGGAAAGGCAGTGAACAAGGTCAGAGTAGAGGTGACCTGGGTACAGCACAGGTGTCTACCACTCAGGTTGACCCAAGCCCAGACTCCTTTGGTCCCAGGATAAGGAAGTGACCATCAAAGGTATAGCATTAGGTATCAGCAGCTTTTGCAAAACAAGGAGATGTCTTCAAAGGCAATTTCAGCAGCAGTAAGAGGTGAGGCCCTAGACCTCAGAATTCAACAGGATGGTGGAGACAGCAGTTGGCTCCAGCATCAGTGCTGGTGACTTTCACTGTCATCAACAATTTAGGAGGTCACCATGGGGGAACCAGAGAGAGCAAGAGAGCAAATGCTGTGAACAAAAGGTTTGGTCTACAGGGTACAAGAGAGAGGTCTCCTAGAGACCTCTAGAACTACTTGGCAGGCATTATGTGGGGGTTGAAGTTTTCAAAGAGGAAATTAAAAAAAAATTTTTTTGGACCATTTCTCTTGCTTTGACCAGCATAATCACAGATACTATAGTTTATGTTCAGATTTTCTTTGCAATCAACAAAAAAGAGGTAAGAAATTGGAAACCTTTAAGCATTGACAACCAATGTGTCTGTTCTCTATAAAAAGCAATTTAAGGACACAAATTCAAAATATCTGTACAATTAGACTCATTCCTATATTAGTTGTTTATACAACCAAATACAAAATTCAATAAGCCACTTAAAAATTAATACAGAACAAGTTACACTGAGAGCTTTAATTTTCCTTTTTTGCTATGTGATGCTTCTAGAACTAAAAGAAGAGAAGAACAAGGTCTGTGATACTTTGCAGCATATTATTTTGCCAATGTCCTACATCCAGAGCTAGTTAGGCATTATAAGTGCAATAATATTCATAGATACTCAGTCATTTTTCTAAAAATTTCTGAAACTGTGAAATATAAAAAATATGTATTTAAAGTAAGGAAAATGGGTGACTCCATTTAAATGTTCTTCTTAGTTAATAACTAACAAAGATATGTTAACTACACGTTAAAACAAATTCTTTGGAAGGAAAAAATAGACCTCTCAAAAAATAGGGGAAAAAAGTGGCTTAATGAAACCTAAGTGAGATTTTAACATGTTCCAAAATAAAGCATAGCAACATATGGAGTCACTAGCAACCAATCATTTTTCAAAACACTTGAGAACACAACATTTGGGGGTATACATGGGGTGCTATCTTTAATATAATAAAATATGTGTGTTGAAATATGTCCATCATCTTCTGAGAATTAAGTAACCTATCTGCTTTACATGTTTAAAATGTACATTCTCTCTTAGCATTAACACACACACACACACACACACACACACACACACACACTTCTAGAAGCTGAAAATTATCAGCAAACTTGCTCTCCTTTAATACTCAGATGTAGGCTCAGAAGTAGCATTTAATGATGAAAATGGCTGAGATGCAATAGTCCATGGAGTGAATCTCTGAGATTTTCCTCGCTTGTCTGAGTTTCCCTGCGCACTTCAGCTATTCTCCACTCTACAGACCTCTCCATTTTCCTATATCTTGCCAGATGGGGAAGAGAATAGAACACCAGCAAAAGGTGATTTGTCAGTTAATAAGACCACAGTCAACATTTCTGGAAGGCTGGGTTTTCAATAACATGCTTATGTTGCTGAATTTAATTAAGCAATATATGAGCCTTGTACAATTTATGTCATTTGCCAAAAAAAAAAAAAAAAATCAGTTAGCATGAATATCACTGTATCAGTTCAACATTGTTGAACTTAATGGCCAGGCACAGTGGCTCATGCCTATAATCCCAACACTTTGTGAGGCTGAGGCAGAAGGACCCTTGAACCCAGGAGTTCAAAACCAGCCTGGGCAACATGGCAAAACCTGTCTCTACTGAAAATACAAAAATTAGCTGGGCATGGTGGCACCTACCTGTAGTACCAGTTATTCGGGAAGCAGAGGTGGGAGGATCACTTGAGCCTAGGAGGTTAAGGCTGCAGTGAGCCATGATCACACCACTGCCCTCCGTGTGTGTGTGTGTGTGTGTGTGTGTGTGTGTGTGTGTGTGTGTGTACTGAACATAATATAATTATAGAAAGAATTAGGAACATATGCCCAATAAAAGTGTGTCATGTTGAAATGTCAGAGAATATTCAATCACATTATTTTGGGGGATTGGTTGTTGAATCAATGGGGCAATTTAACTTTCACATAAAAGAGAATATTTTACAAATGAGAGAGATTGAGTGATAAGTCTACTTCAGACAGATTAAAAAAAATCTTGGAAGAAAGACATCTGACTTTCTTCAACTCTCCAAAACAAATGCATTTGAAAAACATTTGGAGTGAAATATAATTTTGATTTGTTTGTAACTTTATTTTTCAACTCACAGAAGACTGCCCACACAGTGAGACTAAAACTTTAACAGAATTATTTGTCACTAATCCAATACCCCTAAAAAGACAAACCATTTTCTTGCAGCCTAAAACAAATATTTTTTGAAAGATGATTATAAAACTCTCCCAATTTGAACTCTTGACCCCCAAAGTCAGGTGTAGAACTGGGTGCTTAAGGACTTGCCTAAGTAGCACATGGGTCATCTAGAAATAAGAATACTGAAAGATCCATTCAATCCCACACTTCTCAGACAACACATTTTCTTGTGTTCAAAAGGTTATCTGTCCACAGATATAAGTTCACCCTATTACTAAGAATTTGTTTGTTGGGAGCATTCAAAATCTGCCGATATTTCAGGTGAGAGCAAAAATGCATAGCCCTAACTAGTAAAACCAATTATCTAGTGTTACTGTCCCTTTTTAAAGCTCAGACAACAAACAACCATTTAGGTAACAACTATTGAACAAAACTATCATATATTCAAATAAAATCAGCATCCTTTATCTATTCAAGTTCCTTAGTAGGAACCTCTTCCTAAGAGGAAGTTTCTCTAGAGTTAATTTCTGGGGAAAAGAAAACAAAACCCTCTTCCAATTCTGATTAGATGGGATTCTAATGGATTCTCAGATTTCTCTACTAGAAGTATTTACTGGTTCTTTTTAATTACAAAAAAAAGACACCATAAATTGTCTGTTTTACTGTCTGTGCTAATTTCATTTCATTATATCCTTGGAGTAAGCTATTATTTTCCCACTGGTTCCCATGGTATTTTTCATTATCAGCTGCTAATTGTCTAGCATTCACATAGGACTGTGAACCAAGTAGGCTGCCGCGTGGGTTGAAGTTCTAGAGGAAGCTGAACAGCAATAGGATTCAGCATTGTTATTATTGTGACACATTAGAAAATTTCCACCCACTTGCGTGCCCACATCACTCTGCTGCACATCATCTGTACCCAGAGGGGCTGTGCACTGAAGCATGGGAGGCCATCTGTACCAGGCATTCCACTTGGTGATTATCACTACACATCGAGGGAAGATTACACAGGGCCAAAGTGTTGCAGCTGTGAAAGCCATAGGTCTGGCTCCATATGGCAAGCATGAGAGTTGATCTTAAAACACAACTACTACAGGCCCATCTAAAAGAGTCCTTTATTTCTAACCTTGAGCACAAGTACCTGACTCAGCCCAATTACTCCCTCAAACTTCTCCCATTTACCTTTCCAAATCAAGGCCAATTTAGAGACGTAAACAATTTTTGAAAGATGTAAAGAGGTTGGAGGCTTTTAAATAGATTTTAAGATGTATTGCTGCTTGAAATCATTCCCAGTGGGATGTGGATATCTGGGGCTAATTACATTTGACCTTATAAATTCAGAAAGGACGAAATAAAAGCTATTAGAACAGCCCAAACAACATGCAACATTTTACACATTTAGGTCAAGAGGGAGTTGTCAAAGCGTCTTAATTCGCAAAGCAGACAAGGACTATAAAACTGGGACTTTGAGGCCCAGAAGGTGGTGCTTTTCAGGCACCATGTTACAAAGTCTTGTGAAACAAAGCTCTGATTTCATAGCAAGCTATGTGCTGATCGCTTTCGCCAGAAAAGTGTGCCTCCTTAGGGAACATCCTCTAACGGTACAGAGCTACCCTCACCAGATCAGAATCACAGGGGGCTAAAGTACTTACATGGGTTAACCGAGATCATTCGAATGCCGTAAAATGTGAATGATATAGGATGACTTTAAGCTAAGCCTCACTCATTGCTGCATCCAACAACATCACCACAGTCCAAATTCTATTCTAGGACTTTGCTGGTTAAGAATACAAGAATCAGCCCAGTGCGGTGTGGTGAGCACCTATAGTCTCAGCTACTCAGGAGGCTGAGGTGGAAGGATCGCTTTGAGCCCAGGAGTTGGAGGCTTTGGTGCACTATGATTACACCTGTGAATAGCCACTGCGCTCCAGCCTGGGCAACATAGCAAACTCCATCTCTTTTTTAAAAAGGAAAAGAAAAGAAAAAACATATGAGATTTAAAGTTCACACAGAGATGCTCAGTCTCTGTGGACTGGTTCATTCTAATTAAAACAGCACGAGGCCGAAAGGCAGAGAAACATAGTGGATATAAAAAGAGCACTTGGCCGTGAGTTAGGAGATTCTGGTCTAGTGTACTAACTCTATAACCAGGGTGATATGAGGTGCTGAGGACAGGGTTGTGTCTTGCCTTGGAGATGTCAATGTGCTTTCACATAGATGTGTGACAAATCAAAACACCAGCTTTTATACTATAATGATTATTCCTGGCCAGGAAACCAGAACCAATCTTGTATCTGGGGGTGGATTCACTTAAGATGAAATTACAGATCAAAAGGTTGATTGGTGAGCAATGAGTAAGAGCAAGAAAAGCTGGATCTTCTCAAGGTCTATTTCCATCCATCTACTCGGTAGATGACTCAGCTGTCTCCTCCTAAGGACTCTCTCACTCAGATTCCAGAATAGCCTTTTAAAATCAGAAGACCCAAGCCTCTGGGCAGAGCTAGAATCCACATCGCACATCCTTACTCTTCAACTTTACTTTCTGTACGCCTAAGTCATCACCAGAATCTCCTGGTTTAGGGTTCTCTTCCTATCACTTCAACCACCTTCTCAAAGTTCCACCTCTCTGCTCACCTCACAAAGGTTTTATGATCTTCAAGATTCTGAGCTTGATACTGTTCCCACTTTAACAAGGATTCCTTTACATATTTTCTGCATTCTCATGGCTTTAGCTGTCATTGAGGGCTACCAAATATGTCAAATCTCTAATCTGGCACATATATCTCTACCAGGATGGCCTGCAGGATTCCTAACATTATCAAGCCTGGGACTTCACTCACTCTCCTCTTCAAAAGTCCTCTGAAACTTCCCAAATATGCACCACTTCATTCTTAGCACAGTGCTTCAGTCAGACCCTTACCATTCTGAGGCTGGAGGCGAAAGCCTCCAGTTAGAGGTTGTCCTCCATCTCCTTCCCCTTAGTTTTTTTTTTTTTTTTTTTTTTTTAGTTTTATAAATGCCTAGTCCAAGTTTTCAGCTCTTTAATTTCTCAAAAATATAACTTGGGTCTCTGATAGAGAGGACTTGGCTAGACTAAGCTACTTTGATAACCTTATAGGATAGTGAGGTTCAGATAGAGATGATTTCATGAACATGGCTCAACAATGATTATTTTACACACATACACTTACGCACGATACTGCCAGATCCCTCACAACTCCAATCCATTCTACTAACCCCTAATAGATTCACGTACATGAGCCACAGATATGGTTATACTTAAAAACTTCTAGGGCTCTCCACTAAAATTTAAAGCTCAAAATATTACAACATTCAATACTCTTTCTAAACCAGCCCCAAACCACCTTTCTAGTTAGGTTACCAAGCAGACCTTCCAGATACTTTATGCTTAGCCTCACCAGATTACCCATTTTTCTAAACACACCAAGTACTTCCAAACTTTTGTGCATTACCTCATAATAATCCCTGCCCCTGGAATAAACTTTCTCTACAGGTAAAGTCCTACTCATGTTGTTAGGACCCTCTGGAAAGTCAACCCCTCTACAAAGCCTATCCAAGTCCCACCTGGCAGAAGGGATGAATGCACACTTGCATGGTGCTTGTGCCTTTACACTAAGCTCATTTCAGTGCATCATAGTTTAATCCAGCTGTTATCCCCACTAGGCTATAGTTTATTGAAGCCAGAGATGGCATCTTATAATTCATCATATTCCTGATGCCTTATTCATCATAGATCCATGTTACTTTAATTGAATAAAAAAGTATAACCTCCAGGATTACATTTTGCTTTAAGTTATTTTATGCACAATAACCCTATCAGTAAACTGTCACTGAATAAGAGTATGGAATGAGATATATCTCTGGAAGAAAATTAATCCCGTAAGTAGTGTTTCCTTCTTATTGGCTCTAACAAGCATGTGGCTCTGCTGCTCTTGCCCTATGGTTTAGGTACCTCCATGGTTCTGGGGCTGTGCCAACTATCAAATGTGCAGGCTAAGAAAAGTATTATCTTAAAACTGTTAATTTAGAAGGAACCCTGGAGGTCTTTGATTCAACCCTTCATTTTATACAGAGAGAGAGAGAAAGAGAGAGAGAGAGAAACTAACTAAAGTCAGAGGCCAAAAGATCCACCCAAAATACCCAGCAATATTGTAGCAGAGCTGAGATCAGAGCTCAGGATTTCCCATGCATTCTGACAGTACTGGCTTTACCATTCCCTGCTGCTTCTCCCTGAGACCCTCTTACATAGAATCACGGCATCCACTCTTCACAGCAGTAGTGCTCTTCTCCCAGCCAAGAACCTCCAACAACTCACCAAATGAAGGACCTCACTGTATACCACCCTGACTGACAACCATCAGCATCTGCTTGAATACTTCTGATGCTTAGGAAGCTCGTGGCTCTGCCAAGCAGTCCAACCATTCTTTGTCCACATCTTCTGCTTAGACATTCTTCCTCACAAAGAAAGCCAGCACCAATCCTGCAAATAGCTAAAGACAGCTCTATGCCTCCCCAATTTTGTTCTGTAACCTAAACAATTGCAGTTTCTTCAATCATTTCTCAAAACATATGGTTGTGACTCCCAATTTTACTAGCTGCCCTCCTCTGCCCCACAGAATAGGACCTAGTCCCAAACAGTTTTGGGCTTCGAAAAAGAGAACAGAGGGCCTCTGAAAGAGTGTTATTCAGTGCCCATTTCTCTAACTTTCCAATGCAAAACTGCCATTTCCATCAGCTCTGTAGGATGTCTGAGTAGTAATATGTGTGGCCCATTAACAGAAAACAGTACCTGAGAACACTGTTTTTCTTTTTTTTTTTTTTTAATATATTTTAGGGGTACAAGTGCAGGTTTCTTAGATGCATACATTGTGTCGTGAAGTCTGGCTTTTTAGTGTACTCATCACCTGAATAGTGAAAATTGTATCCAGTAGGTCATTTTTCAACCCTCACCCCCCTCCCCACCGTCCCACCTTTTGGAGTCTCCAATGTCTATTATTCCACTCTGCATATCCATGACTACTTATTGTTTAGTTCCCACTTATAAGTGAGAACATGCAGTATTTGACTTTCTATTTCTGTGTTATTTCCTTGAAGATAATGGCTTCAGTTCCATCCATGTTGCTGCAAAAGACATCATTTCATCCTTTTTTTTATTATACTTTAAGTTCTGGGATACATGTGCATAATGTGCAGGTTTGTTACATAGGTATACACATGCCATGGTGGTTTGTTGCACCCATCAACCCATCATCTACATTAGGTATTTCTCCTAATGCTATCTCTCCCCACCTCCTCACCCCCTGACAGGCCCTGGTGTGTGATGTTCCCCTCCCTGTGCCCATGTGTTCTCATTGATCGACTCCCACTTGTGAGTGTGAACATGTGGTGTTTGATTTTCTCTTCATGTGTTAGTTTGCTGAGAATGATGGTTTCCAGCTTCATCCATGTCCCTGCAGAGGACATGAACTCATCTTTTTTTATGGCTGCATAGTATTCCTTGGTGTATATATGCCACATTTTTTTTATCCAGTCTATCACTGATGGGCATTTGGGTTGGTTCCAAGTCTTTGCTATTGTGAACAGTGCTGCACTAAACATACGTATGCATGTGTCTTTATAGTACAGTGATTTATAATCCTTTGGGTATATACCCAGTAATGGGATTGCTGGGTTAAATGGTATTTCTGGTTCTAGATCCTTGAGGAATCACCACACTGTCTTCCAGAATGGTTGAACTAATTTACACTCCCACCAACAGTGTAAAAGCATTCCTATTTCTCCACATCCTTTCCAGCATCTGTTGTTTCCTGACTTTTTAATGAAAGTCTAACCATTCTAACTGGCATGAGATGGTATCTCACTGTGGTTTTGATTTGCATTTCTCTAATGACCAGTGATGATGAACTTTCTTTCATATGTTTGTTGACCACATAAACGTCTTCTTTTGAGAAGTGTTTGTTCATATCCTTTGCTTACTTTTTGATGGGTTTTTTTTTTTTTTTTCTTGTAAATTTGTTTAGGTTCCTTGTACATTCTGGATATTGGCCCTTTGTCAGATGGATAGATTGCAAAAATGTTCTCCCATTCGGTAGGTTGCCTGTTCACTCAGATGGTAGTTTCTTTTGCTGTATAGAAGCTCCTTAGTTTAATCCCATTTGTTTATTTTGGCTTTTGTTGCCATTGCTTTTGGTGTTTTAGTCTTGAAGTCTTTGGCCATGCCTGTGTCCTGAATGGTATTGTCTAGGTTTTCTTCTAGGGTTTTTATGGTTTTAGGTCTTAATCTTTAATTCTTTAATCCATCTTAAGTTAATTTTTGTATAAGATGTAAGGAAGGGATCCAGTTTCAGCTTTCTACATATAACTAGCCAGTTTTCCCAACACCGTTTATTAAATAGGGAATCCTTTCCCCATTGCTTGTTTTTGTCAGGTTTGTCAAAGATCAAACAGTTGTAGATGTGTGGTGTTATTTCTGAGGTCTCTGTTCTGTTCCATTGGTCTATATATCTCTTTTGGTACCAGTACCACGCTGTTTTGGTTACTGTAACCTTGTGGTATAGTTTGAAGTCAGGTAGCATGATGCCTCCAGTTTTGTTCATTTTGCTTAGGATCATCTTGGCTATGCGGGCTCTTTTTTGGTTCCATGTGAAGTTTAAAGTAGTTTTTTCTAATTCTGTGAAGAAAGTCAATGGCAGCTTGATGGGGATAGCATTGAATCTATAAATTACTTTGGGTAGTATGGCCATTTTCACCATATTGATTCTTCCTATCCATTAGCATGGAATGTTTTTCCATTTGTTTGTGTCCTCTCTTATTTTCTTGAGCAGTGGTTTGTAGTGCTCCTTGAAGAGGTCCTTCACACCCCATGTAAGTTGGATTCCTAGGTATTTTATTCTCTTTGTAGCAGTTGTGAATGGG
>NW_016812078.1:965874-1019268 GCF_001698545.2 Rhinopithecus bieti | reverse complement strand
GGGATGAAGACCACTTGGTCATGGTGGATAAGCTTTTTGATGTGCTGCTGAATCCGGTCTCCCAGTATTTTATTGAGGATTTTTGTATCGATGCTCATCAGGGATATTGGCCTGAAGTTTTCTTTTTTTGTTGTATATCTGCCAGGTTTTGGTATCAGGATGATGTGGGCCTCATAGAATGAGTTAGGGAGGAGTCCCTCCTTTTCAGTTGTTTGGAATAGTTTCAGAGGAATGACACCAGCTCCTCTTTGTACCTCTGGTAGAATTCAGCTGTGAATCCATCTGGTCCTGGGCTTTTTTTGGTTGGTAGGCTATTAATTACTACCTCAATTTCAGAACTTGTTATTGGTCTATTCAGGGATTTGACCTCTTCCTGGTTTAGTCTTGGGAGGGTGTATGTGGCCAGGAATTTATCCATTTCTTCTAGATTTTCTGGTTTATTTGTGCAGAGGCATTTATAGTATTCTCTGATGGTAGTTTGTGTTTCTGTGGGATCAGTGGTAATATCCCCTTTATCATTTTTTATTGTGTCTATTTGATTCTTCTCTCTTTTCTTCTTTATTAGTCTGGCTAGTGGTCTATCTATTTTGTTAATCTTTTCAAAAAACCAGTTCCTGGATTCATTGATTTTTTGAAGGGTTTTTCGTGTCTCCATCTCCTTCAGTTCTACTCTGATCTTTGTTACGAGAATGTTGTTTTTCAACTGATTTATATTCGATAGAAACCTAAAGAGGGAAAACTATTAGATGCAAATACCCAAGAAAAAAATTTAGGGCCAGAATACCCTAGAACACAAACAAATCAACCTAAAACTTTACAGAATGAATTTAAACTTTTCAATACATTCTTTCCTGTTTTCTCCTTTTAACCCCATCTTTAGTCTACGAAAGCACTCACTAAAATATCAATTCATAACCAAAAATACTCAGTACATATCATTGACAGGATCACAGTCATCTAAATTCCTGCCGAGATTCTGTTTCAGAATCCCACTGTGAGTAGAAAAACAGAAGAAGAAATCTATTTCTCAGCTTATCTGACATCTCTCCAAGCGAAACTTTCATTATTTAAACCTAGTGGAGTCTCATTTTGATAACACCACTGGTATTTTTACTAAAGAGAGCAAAGATTAAATAGAGCCTCTTCTCCAACATGGTAAACGAGCCTGACACCACTCCATCAATAATTTAGCTACTTACTGAGCATCCATTCATGACTGGAACTTGATTTCTAACTTCAAGAAGCTTAGTAAGTATTCTCAAGGAAGGCTCTATGTGTGGGAAATTTATTCCACAAAAACCAAGACTTGAAAAAGGGACTATAAGGATCAACTATTATAAAATAAGAAATGATTTTAAAGGAGGCCGAGTGACTTAGCAAGAATCACTGCAACAACTTGATGTAAAAACATCCCATTATCTACATCTGTAAGCAATGCCTTATCTAAAATAAAAATACAACCAACATCTGAAACTTGTAAATTATATAATATTCATTGTTGAGTTGCAGAAAAGCAGTATATTCTGCCAATTTCTGAGCATCTTTCATATTCATAAACACATTTGTTTGATTAATGAGTAATTTTTTATATATATGGCCAAAGAAGCCTTGCCAGCCAAAGGCAAAAAAAAGTCTTCTACCTTTGGATGGATTTCATCTGGCTCCAGATACTTTCCAAAAAGCTTGTTGACTTGTATTTAAGACAAATCATTTCAATTGCTCACAAACTGGAAATTGAGATCCTGCCCCCTACTTCATTGAGAACTTGTAGTGGGAAGGGGCACCTTTGCACCTGTGGTCATAGCAATGGGGTTTGTCCATTTGGGAAAGGGATGGGGACTGTGGAGGAAGCACTAAAGGGAGCTGCAGAGATAAGAAGAAAAGAGAGATTCCTCTTGACTAGATAAGGGGAAAAAATGCGTGGACTTTGATGCCGCAGGCTGGGGCAAGGGAAGGTAGAATGAGAGGTATTGAGCAGAAGGCTTTATCTCATGGAGGACAGGATTGTGCTGGAAGAAGGGAAAAGTAGCAAGAATGTCTCACAAAAGTCACTACGGATTGCAAGAAGAGTCTCAGATTTCAGGGAAGAATGAGAGAGCTATGAATGAAGATTTAGAAAAAACAATTTAAACTCTCACCCTTCCCCAAGGCAAAGAATAGCCCAAAGAGTGAGGATACTGTTGTAGACCAACAGTATACAGGATACTGTTGATACTGCTGTAGAATTATTACTGGCTTATATATGAGCTGATGCCTGGATGGTAGAGCTGTGAATCTGAGCCCTTGGAGTCCTTGAATGATGAAGTATTTAACGAGGCATCACTAAGGGATAGCTAGTGACTGGTAAAGTCCTGGCAGTGGCTGATCCAAGGCAGGCCATAGGCACAGGGAGAGAGGCTGGCGTTTGTGCAATTAACCCTATTGAGGCAGAGAACCTCACCTTCAACACAGATAGGCATGTGTTTGTCTGTAGATCCCAAACTAACATAACAAAAAGAGCACTACCTCTCCCCATTGTAACATGCCCATCCAAACTTTCCCTTAGATTGTAACTCTTGGTTCTAAATAAGTGGTCCTTCTGCACAGGAAAGGGGCAGATGTCACGGTCTCCCCCAAGGCTCAGGAAGCCTTTCATTTCAGTGCAGTCTGAAAGGGAAGGCGAAGCCTATCTGTGATTATTCAAGCAGATTTGCCCCCAGGCAAGCAAAACATACAGACCTTGTCAACCATTCTGGTTCTCAGTCTGATCTAGGAGCAGCCAGTCTGAAGAGCATTCCAGGGAAGCCTGCCTCACCACCATGTGAGTGACAAAAGGAAAACCTGAGAGGGAGGGAAATGGAGAAGGAGCCAAGCAAGATCTGAATCTCCAGGGAAGCTACTCAGAACAAAGACAAGCAGAATAATAATTATTATACTTTACACTTCCATGGCATTTACTATGTGCCAGGCACTTTATGCTCATGTAAATCTGACGAGGGTCCTAAGACTTTGAAATTATTATTATTATCACTTAACAGATGAGAAATATACTGAGGCTTGAAGAATGACTTATCCAAAGTTGCAGTACGCTGTGTCAGAGCCAGAATTTGACCCTGGCAGTCTGGCTCAAGACCCTATTTTAATCACTCTGCTATCCTGCCTTATCACAGGTTTTTAGGGGATTTTGTTTTGTTTTGTTTGAGGCTAGAATGCAACACACACTGTCAATAGGGGTTCAGTGGCCGTGAGGAGAGCCATTTAGTCTCAAATCAAGAGAGATGAACAAGAATTTAGAAGCAATAACATGAGGATCTTTAAGCATCAGCCTGAGCCAGGAGATGGAAACAAAAAAAAAAAAAAAAAAAAAACACGAGAAATAAAAGGAATGTCACCTCAAAAGCTGAGGTTAAGGAATTCAAAAATACGAGATAACCCCGTGAAAAGGACAATAATGAAAACTATGTAGTTGCAACTTAATGCATCTGTTTATTCTGTATATTCTGTTCATCTTCAGAGATTTCCTCCCATCATTATAAAAATTATCATGCACATAAACAGTTGACTGCAATAAATATGGTAAGAAAGTAGCATTGCCAGAGTTTTTTTGAAAAAAAAGGAAAAAGGCTGCTAATTCTAAGATTGGGAGTTGAAAAGCCCCCAGATGACATCAGCCTAAATTCTCCTAGAAAAGAATGACAGGAAGCTGGCTCAGGGAACTTTCTCTGTGGAGGTGACCCATTTTGTCACCATAGATAGGACTGAGGTGTACAGCGGGGGCCTGGAATGAGGGGTCGGGGAGGTGCTTAGCCTCTGTCCTTCCGTTGTCCTTCTTCTTCCCCGTTAGACACTGCAATGTACTGAATTGTGTCGCTCATAAAATTCACAGACTGAAGTCCTAACCCCTGGTACCTCAGAAGGTCACTGTATTTGGAGATAAGGTCTTTAGAGAGAAGCTAAAATGAGGCCTTAAAAGTGGGCCCAGATCCAACATGACTGGCATCCTCATAACAAGAGGAAATCTGGCCACAGGTATGTACCCACGTGAAGGAAAGATCATACAAAGACAGAAGGAGATGGTCACGTAGAGCCCAAGCAAAGAAGCCTCACAATGGAACCAACCATGCAGACACCTTGATCTCAGACTTCTGTCCTTCAGAACTGTGAGAAAATAGATCTCTGCTGTTGAAGCTTTGCAGTTGGTGGCATTTGTGAAAGCAGCCCTAGTGGATTAATACAGTGTCTTTCGTGAACTGTAGGTGTGCAGAGGAGGATTATTTGCTAGCTGTCTCACTGAATAAACATGTGCTTCCTGGCCCTCAAACAGACTGCCAGTTAGTGCTTTGGGGGGATTATGCATCCATCAGGAACAGGAGGAAAAAAGAGTTAAAGGTCCTCCAGACTTCCATGGCAAAGTTCCCGGACACATAACCCGCTGGTTCATGTCCTTTTTTCGTTTTTTTTTTTTGTTTTGTTTTCGTTTTTATTTGAGACCGAGTCTCACTCTGTTGCCCAGACTGAAGTGCAGTGAGTGGCACGATCTCAGCTCACTACAACCTCCACCTACCAGGTTCAAGCCATTCTCCTGCCTCAGCCTCCCAAGTAGCTGGGATTATAGGCACCCGCCACCATGCCCATCTAATTTTTGTATTTTTAGTAGAGACGAGGTTTCACCATGCTGGCCAGGCTGGTCTCAGGCTCCTGACCTTAAGAGATCCACCCGCCTTGGCCTTCCAAAGTGCTGGGATTATAGGCGTGAGCCACCGTGCCTGGCTTCATGTCCTTTTTATATCCTTTAGGAATTAGCATAAAATCCCTTTAGATTCTGTTTCCAGGCTCCCTCTGTCCCCTAAATTTATCCTTCTTAGCATCAAACAAAATTCATCTTCACCTGTTTTTTACCATGTCAGTCCCCCTTAACTGGTGTTAATGGTTTCTCATTAGTTATAATATAAAGCCCAAATTCCTTTGCTTGTCTCTTAAGGATACCCCTTAAATTCTTTTGTTTGTCTCTGAAGGTCAACTCCAGGTTTATCCCACTGTGCCCCCAAAGGAAGCTTTCTACTTCAACAGAGTTAACAACCTCAGTGCATTGCCCTGGAGAGAGCATTATTTATTCATTTCTAGGCCTCCCGACCTTTAAGCCAACCCCCTCCCTATGAATGCCTTCCTAGTCAAGTCCCTCCCACCCAGCCACCCCTGAAGGTGAACTGTATGGCACTCCCACACTACTTACCTGGCAAACATCTTGTATCTGGCAAGCTAGGCAGCTGTTTTCTACTTTGTGAAGCCCTTGAAGGCCCATATCTAATATTCCTTGTACCCTCCCCACTCATCTCGTACACTGTCTATCACAGGGTTTTGGGTACAGTATCATTCAATAAACACCAGGGAAGCACATAAGGGAGAAAAGGTGTGAACGCAGAGCTTGTAGCAATCCCCACCCTGTTTGAGTATCTCATTTCTTAAAAAGTTCTTTATCCTTAGGTAATTCATTGAAAAATTAAACTTATAGTCTAGATATGTGGTCTCATCCCTCTAAGCTTCCTGTCTGAAACACTGTGTGTGTGTGTGTGTGTGTGTGTGTGTGTGTGTGTGTGTGTGTGTGTGTTGGGGGGTAGGGGGTTGGGGCAACAGAAGAGGCCTCAGATGAAAGTTAAAATGGGTATTCCTTAATGGACTATAAGCTCCTTGAAAGCAGGACACTCATGTACCATTTTCTCCCTTATACTTGTACAAGTGGGTATTCTGTCAATATGTGTGATTGACACATAGACACATGGATCAATTATAAGTCTGACCATAAACATGGGAGTCCCTGGGGTTTCCCACTGCCATAGTAGGAACAAGTTTCCATCCTTCCTCTTTCCTCTAACCCAACAAAGCCAAATGCCACATCATATCTGGAAAGCCTGGTGCCTAATACTGACTTCCATTTCTGCCACTGAAACAACGAAAACAATAATCTCTTATTGAAAATTGTCCCGACACTCTCCATATCTCCATGGAAAGACAAATGGGGCTTCCTGCCCATCCACAGTGGCTGTGTGTCTGTATGTCAAGAAATTACTCTGACTGGTCCTGAGATCATTAGAAACTTTGTCAGCAAATGCTTCAGTAATTTTAACCAAAAAGGCAGAGGAGCAGTGGAGACTGAGCACAGGTCGGAGTTGGCAACTGATAAATAGTATCTAAAAGCTAAGTAGAACTTACAGCTCCTATGCACCTTACTTTCTTTTTTTTTAATCTTATATTTTATTAAATATAAATGCTAAATGTTAATCAATTTTGTAAACACTACTTATTGGAAAATCCCTAGTTCTCTCTCATTCACAAATTAGGACTTCCTCTCACAATTGGCAAAGTAAGGAAGTTAGTCTTACCCCAGGGCAAAGGATCGCCTTGTCTTTTCAAGAACTCACTAAACCACTTAACTCTATTAAACAAGGAGAGAAAACATTTCAAACTGCAAGGCACAGTTGCCATTACCACTGGCCTTGCTCCAGCAATTACAAATGATAACCAACTTTAAAAATCATGATGGACTACTGCTTCAAAGCAAAATCAGTTTAAAGCAAATGTAAACTTTGAAGCTCTTGGAAATAGAATCACAGAGACATCACGACCCACTGGGAAATCCCTGCTCCAGCCAGCCCAGCCTCCACTGAGGCAAGTAGCACTGTTCCTGGCACAGTCTTTTTTGTTGGCTTTTGTTGTCTGTAAAACAAGTTCATGCTTATGCTGGACAGCTGATGAAGAGGATTTTTAGCCCTTGTAAATTCACCAATGAGAACAATTTGTTCAGAGTTCACAAAACAAGGATGCACGGGTACCCCTTGTGACATCAGGTATAAACGCTGCCATTTTTAGAAAACCTGAAAACAGGTTGAATTGTTCAAGGAAAGGAACATGCCAGGCCCACCTGGGGGTGATGAAAAGTTGCCAAGGATGGTACCTGGGCTTGTGACCCTCTCTCTGGGAGCGTCAAAGAGCTAAGGCAATCATGCAAAGGAAAATGGCTACAGAGGCAGACACAGAACAGAGGAGGGGACGGACAGGTGGCACAGGGAGCAGAGAGGAAGGCCAGGGGGATGTGGTAAATGAAGAGAGAAAAAGTGATGGAGGAGGTGCAGCAACATCATTGCATTCTAAACTGCAAATTCTCTATGGAATCTCAGGGACAATTATGGCAGGACCTCTTCCCTGTGTCATGCCTAATCAAATTAAGAAATGTATTTCTGTGACGTTACTACTGATGATTAGTGAACTCATTAGCCGCCTTGTGGCACTGGGAATCAGTCACCTCCAGTTGATAGAATGATGCTCTGCCCTACCTATCCCCCAGCAGCCGGAACAAATTTAGAATGATCTAGTATCAACTTTTTCATTTCTACTAAACCATAGTTATCGGTACTTTTTTCTTTGCTGGGAAATCATGGCAGAAAATGATGACTCCTCATACATTGCTATGGAAACCCCTAAAACTTCCTCTAGAAACCAGCAAAAAGAGGCAGCACATAACCCCACTCTGACTTTCAATCACGATTCTCTCCAAGGAAGAAAACCGAAAATCAGATGGATTCATTCCGAGTTCCTTTTTCCAATCAAACAGATGGGATTTAGATAAGCTCTTAAAGCAAATTGTGATTCATATAATAATATGTAAACTTATCTCAAATTTCAGACTTTTTTTCTAAAGAAGATTCCAATAATTAAAGCAGTGCTATACAACTGAAATTCCATTAAAGCAATATAGTTAGACACAAGTTTCTCTGAGCTAAAATATTTACAAACCCTGGCAGAAGGGTCAGAATACTTGCACCCTTTACTCAATGTATTAAAACACTGATGATTATGAAAAACTGTACTATTAAAACATGTAACAAAATTTTTCATATGTTCTTATTTAATGATTTCTAAAATACATTCAAAAGAACCTACTATGCGCTTACCATGATGCAAAGCAAGATCAAGAACAAAGTAACCATAATTTCTATCAGAAACATCCTTCTAAGTCTACCGACTTAGAGCCCACATGGGACGCATCCAGGTGAAGGTCCTAAATTCACAGGCCAAACACTTTCCCAACAAAACTCTAGGTTGAAGGGAAACTACCATGTGTCGACCCTGTGCTTGGTCAGTTTCACCACCCCAACAACTAGAACAGTTTTCTTATCCTCACTGGTATAGATGAGGACACACAGGCTTAGAGAATGACCAAGCTGCCCATTGGTTACAAAGCCCCAGTTAGGTGAAGAGCCAGGCTAGGCTGGCACCAGCAACCAAGGCTTAGGACTTCTCTGCTGCAGGCAGCAGAATGACTCTGGCTAAAAAAATGAAACCAAACTATAATGAAAAGATATGTAAAGACCACCAGATAGAAAGAAAAGGGAACAAATAAGACACGAAAAGGGCCAGAATAAGGACAGTGTGGGCATCTGCAGAGGAGAAATTAATGGGAGCCACTGTCGGCATAAATCAGCTTCAATCACTGCAGGGCCTTGAGTTACCCTATTGAAAGGTCATACTGACCTCTTGACTGGAGGAGCAAGGCCATCTGATTAACAGCCCCACCCAAACTGCCTGCCATGGAAAGTAGTGCCGCTCCCAATTAAAATTACAGGGGAAGAAGAAATGGGCAAAAATAGATAACGATGGAAGGTGATGGATATATTAAGTTGCTTACCTGTGGTAATCATTTTCCTATACATATCAAAATATGTTGCATGCCTTAAATATATGGAATAAATTTTGAAAATAAAAAGGAAGAAGGAATAAAAAGACTCTTTCGCAAAACTGTACTGAGTTCACTATAATAAAACTGCCATAATGTAACCAAGCCACAAAGTTTTAAACTCTGGGAAGCGTATTGCAAGTCCACGTTGTTTTCACTATGGTATTTATCAGTTGCCACAGAGCAGAGTCATCTTCAAATAATGGGATTTTAGATCTGAAAGGAACCTCAGAGGTCAACTAGAACAATTCTATCACTTTGCAGGTAAGGAGACAGGATTTGTCCCAGGTTCCACAAGCTAGTGAGAGGCACAACTAGAATGGAGCTTGCCTCAGTCCAGACCAATCTCTGCCCACTATGCTGCATCCAACACTTTTGGGTCACCCCCATAAAATCTCAGTGCGGTGAAATAACTTAGTCATCTCCTTAGCACTGGCTATAATGCAATTTAATACATCTAAGCACGTGCTACCCACCAGTGTAGTCCCAAACCACATCATTTCCTCTCAGAGTTCTCTTTGCATAACAGTGCCTCAATTCTGGTATTACATGTCAGTTTAGGATTTACACTTTCATAAAGCATTCTACATTTTTTGTCATACAGAGGTTTTCTCAGGCTGAATTACCACTTTAACAACAACAAAAAAAGAAACTTTAGATGATTAACATTTAATAGGGACTTGTTGACTTGCCATGTACTTTTTAAGCCATTTACATATAGGTACCAAAAAAATGTAAGCACAGAATTATTTGAAGAAATAGAAAAATAGAAATAAACTAAATGTCAAAATGAAAGAAGGGTTGAATCAAATGACAGTATATCTATATGATTAAAAAAGCAAACCAAAAAAGTTTATACAATCATGAATGTTATAAGCATAGAAATATCTCATAAGCTGGTTGAATGAAAAATTTATACAGAAAAAGTGTATGCAGCCAAATCTCTATTTCCACAAAAACAATAGCAATACATGAATGTATGTGTGCATATATATATATGGCTATGTATACATATACATACACATATACACACACTCATATATAAGTATACACACAAATATGCATGTATATGTGTGTACATATATATATACACACACATATACACAATTCATATTAAAATGCTAATTTGGGTAATAGGGAATGCGAATACAGGTGATTTTTAAATATTCTCCTTATTTTCTATTCTTCTGGTATAGACTTTTTTTATTAAATAGAAAATAACTTATTTTGTAAATGTCCAAACACTTGGCCACCTAGGCGGTACTCCACTGTGTCTGATAACCTAACCCTCACTATCTACCCCGAGCCATCATACTAACGGGAACAGTTCTGGCCTCTGCACACAACTAGCCCTTTAGCTGGGAAGGGGCCACATTGTGAGTGCACACTCCCCCAGAGACTAGGGCAAGAGGAGGTAAATGGTGAACAGGACAGCTCAACCCTGAACAGGACAGCTTTGTTTTGTTTCTCCTGGCACCTCTTTTGTTTCAGAGTCTATGGGTTGACTAGAACAGCTCTTCACCCTTCGACTTTTGAGAGAAAAATCACGTAACTGTACTATACAGTCCTAAATTCAGGGATGACTATAGGGTGGAGGCTGGGAAAACAGGATGAAAGAGTCAGGTTTGGTTATTCCAACTTTCACTGATTTTATTTTGTAATTTTAGGGACACTAAGTGAGACCTCTTGCTTCAGATTCAGATACCTTCTTTCTATAGCCAGAATCTTTGTGAAAGCAGACAATGGGAAAGGAGCTTTGTGTCTGTCCCTTCCCCTCCTCCCAGCTCTCATCTCTGACAGGCAGCATGGTGATTTAACTGTCAGCACTAAGTGGCACATCTTCTAAGGGGCTCCACAGACCACTCCATAAACCGACAAAAGAATATAACAAACAAACAAGTGCCTGAAAGCTTTTGCGTTTCCATGGCAACTAGCCTGGCTTTCCCAAACTCACCCTGTCAAAGATATTCCACCAAAAAAGAGAATGTAGCTAAAAACATACCTGATACCTTATTAATGCTTTTGTATATACCTGATCAATGTTTACAAAAACAGCCAGTCAAAGCTAACTATGACCATGTCACAACTATCCTGGACTTGGAAGTCTGGGCAGTAGGTTTTCACTCTTAATTTTGAGTGAGCAGAGATGTCAGGGTGGTCCATTCAACAGGCATTTATGGGACTCACTCCCTGCCATATAAAATGCAGCACCTACATACACGAGGCATGAGTAGTTTAATGGCATGAGTAGATAACGTCTGAAGCAAAGATGGGGAAGGAGAGACAGAAGATCTATCTGTGTGCCCCACGTCAAGTCTCCTTTCAGACTCTGATATGGTTTGGCTCTGTGTCCCCACCCAAATCTCATCTCTAATTGTAATTCCATAATCCCCACGTGTTGAGGGAAGGACCTGGTGGGAGGTGATTGGATCATGGGGGTGGTTCCCCTCATGCTGTTCTCATGATAGTGAGTGAATTCTCACGAGATCTGATGGTTTTATAAGGTTTAACAGTTCCTCTTTCACATGTTCTCTCTCACCTGCTGCCATGTGAGATGTGCCTGCTTCCCCTTCCACCATGATTGTAAGTTTCCTGAGGCCTCCCCAGCCATGTGGAACTCTGGGAAACTAAACCTCTTTTCTTTATAAACTACTCAGTCTCAGGCAGTTCTTTATAGCAGTGTGAAAACAGACTAACACAGACTCCTATCAGAAATCAGAAGCCTGTAAACACTGAAGGGGGCCATGGCTCCACCCTTGGTTTCCAGCATTTGGTGTAGTCAGAAAGGTGAGGCCAACCCTGAGACTTTTTTGAGTAGCAATGGTGCCAGTCCTCTGGAGGGATGGTAAGAGGGTATCTCAGTTATGAAGGAGCTGGGTGTGCTGGTTGGTGGCCACAGTGCCCAGCGTGTGTTCAACTGGTTAAAGCAATGTCCACTTCCAAAGTAAAATTACCCTCTAGTCACCTTTGATGTCAAGCTCTCTAGTCTTCCCATTAATTCAAAAGATCCCAGAGCAGGAAGATCAACTTAAGAAAAGGACACTGTTGGTGGTACTGCAAACTGGCACAATTTTCCTTGAGGGCAGTTTTCTAATACGTATTAAATGCCATTAACATTCCAGAGCCTTTGACCTGGCTATTACACTTAAAGAATTTACTCTAAGGAAATGATCCTAGATGTACACATGGATACAGCAAAGATATTAATTGCAGGGCTCTTCACAATAGGGGAAAATTGGAAACAACCTAAAAGTTCAATATGAGACAGGCACTAAGTTTTAATACAGTCACACAAAGGCATTTCATGCAGCCATTAAAAGGGCTGTAGAAAAACTTTTGTACTACTATACTAAATGAAGAGTGAGTTTTAAAACATAAAATATAGATGTAGGCATATGAATAACTAGAAAGTTACACATCAAAATAATAAAAATAATCATCTCTGAGTGGCTTTGTTGTAGACTTTTTTTCATTTATCAAGTTGGCTACAATAAAATGCTATCACATAATTTAAAAAACAAAGGAAGCTTTTAAAAAAAGAAAATAAATAAGAGAAAGACTATATGCTGGCTCCATCCTGTTTCTAGAAGAGTATATGAAAATTGACTTTTGATTGACTTTTAATCTGTCTCCTCTAAGAAAGAATCCTGACTTGGACTAATGTGCTGGAAAATGGGTTGTTTTCATTTATTCATTATTTAGTAATTTCCTCCTACTTACAAAGTTGAGGTGCCACATAGACAGTGTGGAGGTAGGGGAGTCACTGAAAGCCTTGGAGGCAAGAAAGTAATATGAGATCTGTATGTGCATTGGAATGCAGCACTCCAGAGGTAGGAAGACAAGTATGTTTTCTATTGCTGCTGTAGCAAATTATCACAAACTTAGTAGCTTAAAAAAGTACATATTTATTATCTTACAGTTCTGTAGTTCAGAAGTTCAAAATGGGTCTCGCCAGGCTAAGAGCAAGTTTTGAGCAGGGCTGCATTCTATTCTGGAAGCACTAAAAGAGAATCCATTTCCTTATCTTTTCCTGCCTCTGCAAGTGGCTCAAATTCCTTGGCTCATGGTCCCTTTCTCTGTGTTCAAACCCAGCAGCAACAGCTAGTGGAGTTCTTCTTATATCACATCACTCTGACCTCTTTGTCTGCTTCCCTCTTCCACTTGCATAGACTCTTGTAATTATACTGGTCCCACCTGGACAATCCAGCATTCTTTCCCTATTTAAAGGCCAGTTGGTTAGCAACCTTAATTACCCATTGTCATGTAACCTAACATATTCACAGGTCCTGGGGATTAGGATGTGAACACCTCGAGGGGATGTGGGGCACTATTTGGCCTACTAGAACCAGTTAAAAATCATTACAACGATCCCGATGACAGCCAGAAGGATGGCAATGGCCAAAGGGAAGGTGTGGAGAAGGCAGTTCCATCAGATGTTAAGGTTGAAACTTCTAGGATTTGGTGGTGGTCAGATATGGACAGTGACTTGCAGCCTAGCTGCCAGGTGACAGCTGTGACCACTCACAGAGACCGAGAACACATGCAAAGGACCAGGTGAGGGAGGGAGATAATGTGATACACATGCAGAACCGGAGGTGCTCATGGGACGTCTGGGTGCACATGACTCTGTGAACAGGTGGTCTGGAGGGAGGTCTGACTAGAGAAAAAGAAATAGGAGACAGCGGCATAAAACTCATGGATAAAGTGAGAGATATGAGCAGATCAAGCCGTCTGCTCTAGTATGAATCACATGGAAAGAACAGAAAAGCCTGCCTTTATGAATATAAGCATCTTGTACTCAGCATCCACAGGTTTAGAAGCCCTAGATAAGATGTGAGCACCACACGGGTCAGGAAGGATTATTCTCAAGGTGGATTAAACAAGCTGGCCCCTTCCTTGCTCAGTTAAAGCCGTAGGGAAAAGCGCCTTATGTTTCCATAACTTTAAAGTACTTCTGTAACTTAACCACACCATGTAACTGCCTTATATACAAATTGACCTAGTGAACTGTTATTATGCAAAGGCTACACTGTATTTCAGCAGTCTTACCCACTTTTTCAGTTTTTAAAAAAGGCAATCAATTGAGCAACATTTAAAACCATATTTAAGCCATCAAAAGGTTTCAATCACTCTGATAACAAATTTTGAAACTCCTTTGCTATGATATTACCCTTTTAGAAACAAGCACAGAGAAAAATAAGAAAACCAATTTGATGGCCGGGCGCGGTGGCTCAAGCCTGTAATCCCAGCACTTTGGGAGGCCGAGACGGGTGAATCACGAGGTCAGGAGATCGAGACCATCCTGGCTAACACGGTGAAACCCCGTCTCTACTAAAAAATACAAAAAACTAGCCGGGCGAGGTGGCGGGCGCCTGTAGTCCCAGCTACTCGGGAGGCTGAGGCAGGAGAATGGCATAAACCCGGGAGGCGGAGCTTGCAGTGAGCTTAGATCCGGCCACTGCTCTCCAGTCCGGGCGACAGAGCGAGACTCTGCCTCAAAAAAAAAAAAAGAAAAAGAAAAAAAAAGAAAACCAATTTGATCACCCAAACTCAGCTTCTCACAACACATTCTCCAGAGATATCAATGCTCCAGCAACGCAGTAGAAAAAAACACCTAAGATATTTCAGACATGCCTTCACTGCAAATTCAGGGATCAAAGGCAAAAGAACAAAGTTTTATCAGTTTTGGTTTTGCCCAACTCCTGCTGAAACAAGTATTCTTCCCTGAAACATTTAAAGTCCAGAAAGAGGCAGGTGGGTGGTGCTAGGCATAACCCCCAGGTTAACATCGCTTACACATCCCTTTGTGAATCTCTCCTCTTCACCTGACTTGTACGCCTCCACCCCTACAAACAACATAAACGCTTTTTCTCTGTTCCTGTCCATCTCTCTGTATGAAATTTTATAAACACCTAGAATTGTATTTCATAAAATTCAAACAACTCAAACCTCCAGCAACTCCAACAGGGTTTTTCTAGTCGGCCAAACCTGAGGGGTTAGTGAGCAGGCTTGACCAACAAATTTCACAGAAGCTGCCCCACTAGCTGTTACAGAGATGCACTGAGCATAGCTAGATGAACTGACTACATCAAAATAGCCTGAACTGTCTTTACTAGTAATCCCTGGATCGCTCTTCCTTTGGGCCTCAGAATGGAGAGAAAAACTGAACTAAGCCAGTGCTGAAGAGGTGAACCAGCAAAAATGTGTTTAGCATTAGGAATTTTCATAGATATTTAGCAATGTTCTTGCTCCATGGTACAAAGTGAATTTTCCCCTGCACACACAGGTTGTCACTAATGACTATGCACACAAGAAGTGTCAGGCTTGTGCCTACTAAATCACCTTTCTTCCTGCAGGAGATGGTGCTTTGGGACGTGCTTTTATCCATATTTATGTACTTATCCTCATTATTGTGTTCCTGATAACAAGCTGTGTGTTATGCCCTAGCCTCAAAAGGAAGTAATGCTCAATTCTTAACCCAGGTTATTTAAAAAATAACCAGACGCCTCCAGTGTGCTTGTGAACAGAAGAGTGGCCAATATCTACAGACTTAAGCCCCTCTAATAGCAAAGAAGCAAGCTCTGTAAATGAGAACAAAATGTAATTGCCACTGCCTGTTTCTGCCAATCCCAGAAGACTGGGCTTCTCACCTAGGTATAAAAGAATCAGGTAAATACCAGATCATGTTGCCATGGGATTTCTGGTGACTAGAGATCACTAATCCTCCTACACACCCACTCTGAACTAGGCATTCAGACACACAGAAAAGAAGTTTTACATAGGCTCACTTAGCTCAAAGACATATATGGCAAGGTCAAGACTATGTTAAAAGCTGAAAACAAGCACAAGACAGCAAAATTCCGGTTATATCCTTTTTTCCTGCCAATTGCTCCTCGGCAAATGGATTTCTAGCACCCACTTTCTTTAAGTAAGTGCCCCTGATGTCCATTCCCATCTCTTAGGAGGACAACGCAAATCAATTCCACTGCAGCTCCAGTCGAGATCCCTTCCCCTCCTTCCCACCTCTAGCCTCTGTCTAGCTCCGCCTTTCAACCCCTCCATTTGCTATAACGCTCAGGTGAACTCGTACAATGCAGATCCATAAGGGGTTTGAACTTGCAACAACAGGAGTCTCAAATTAATTTAAGAGAAATCAAATAGGTTAAATATCAAACTTACACCTATTACGGTTCTTATACTATTTTCAAAGTAAACTAGCCCCTTCCCTCAGAACACCAAAGTTAGCCTGAGGATTGTTCAGAACAACCAACTTACCCAGCTCTCTGGAACTTTCACGACTGCAAAGCAAGTTAAACCAGGCATGATATTTCCTTGAGAAAGTTGATTCAATTGAGGCTACCTAGAATTTCCTGGAAAAGCACCTCCACCTCCCTTCTGACACTAGGTTATTACTTTTTTTTTCTAACTCTAGGTCATAATGACTTCTTGCTCTCCTTGGAGTTAATAATGTGCACCCAACTGGGCAAAACTGCAGTTCCCACCTAGCAGGGGTAAAGGAAAGCCAGCTGCTTACTTGAGTGTGAGACTCACCAAAGGAATGTTTGCTATCAAGGAGGTAGAGAAACTGGTCTGACTCACCATGATAGCTATTACAACCTTCTGCCTTAATAATTTAATCATTTTTTTAAAAATACATAACCACCTGTTCAGTGGCATTATTAGTTCTGTCTTTACAGAAAAAAATATCATCCTGATAAATTTGCTGCAAATTATTATTCATTTGCTATCAAACCGTAAGTAATTATTCCCTTTAGGGAACAGATGTAATTTGCTGCCCTAACTAAACTCAGACTCTGGCCATAAATATTTTGGTTAATCAAAAAAGTGCTTTCTCTTATTTGTGCCTAAAGCTCCTACAATAAAAAGCCAGTGCAGGATCACAGCTGGGATGCTGATGAAGACAAAATGCCTAGTCTCCTGCGAATATCGTAACCTGGAATAAAAATACATTACTTCCCAAGTGTTCATCACTCATTTTTTCACTGAATAGCTTTATAGAGCCTCAGGCTGAGATGAAGTCATGCTTCCTGGAATTTAAAACCAAGAGGGTCACAGAAGCTAAAAATCACTATGCTTTTGCATAGGTAAAACTGTGAAGCCAGAGGCAATAGCTGGGCTGTTACTCTGTGAAAACTAAAAACGTGAAAGTATGTGGGATGAAGGACCACTGTTGCTGAGTTGTAACAGATTTTTAATTTTCCTGTTTCATACAGGAGGAGTCCTATAATTACAGCTGAGACATTGTTACAGGATTACTAATTAGTCTATTTTACCTAAGTAAAAAAGAAAACTAATATTTTATTTTTGTACATTTTTTTTAAAGCATAGAAACTCAGAGTTACAGAAGACCCCACGATAGTAGTTTTTATCTCTGGAGCTAAGGACACCCTCTGAAATTGAAAGCCCTGAACCCTCTCCTGGCAGGGTAGGGGCAAGGGGAGGAGACACACACACAAAATTGTGTAAATATATTCATAGAATGTATTCATGCCCCCTTAAAATTCATCTGAAAAGCCCTTTGAGGTCCTCAAAGTCCAGGTGAAGAATTTCCACTTCAGAGGTAATATCTGGCCACTGCCTCAGTCCAATTCTCCCATGAGGCCAATACAGAAAAACAGTATCTCTTTCACAGTATAGCTCTTTAAAGAGTCGAAGGTGCTGTCCTTCCAACTGCCCTTGATTAGACATGATTTTTACACTCCTATTCTCCTGGTCATATGAGTCTCTTCCCAAAGCACAGAAGCAGAATGTTCTGGAAAATGAAACAGCATGCCTCAAAGTGAGTTCCCCATCACTCATCCTCCATACAGAGACTGAACTCTCACCACTAAGGGTGTTGCAGAGAAGACGCAAGAATCCACACTAAATTATATTCAAATGTCTGTTTGTCTATGTCCTTCATAGGGGTGGCAATAGAAACTAAACACTGTGTTTCCCATGAGTTTCAACCACGCAGAGCACATACTCTAACTTTGACTCTCTGCATTAATTTGGGCTGAGTAAACCTTATTTTTAGCCCCAAGACAGCAAATTCCTTCTAGCATCTAATGTCTAGATTTTTTAGAAGTCCCAACTTGATTCCTATTGAGTTCTCAGCCTATGAAACCCCAATATCTCCTACACATGTGCTGCTAAATCAGGGCACTCACCATTCCTGGTGACCATTGATTCATTTAGACCATATATTGTTATTGACAGCATGCTATGTACCAAGCATAATCCAGACCTACAGCCAGGATTAAGGCAGAAGAAGTCCCTGCCTTCACAGAGTTTACACAGTGGTCTTACACAATCTGAACCATGACCCTGGTCCTAGATTTTCCAAGTTTTCTTTTGGCTTTTACATTCTTATGAAATCTCCACCTTTTCCTGGAGGGAAAAATACCACCAGTTGTATGTAGGTCCCACACACAGCTTTCAGATAATTCTTCCAGGAATTATCTCTCACCTTCAAGGTAAGAGATTCCGACTTATTCAATTCAGGTGAAAAGGGAAAGGATCATAATCACTGCATCATAAAATGTTAGAAGAAAATAAGGCCAAAACATGAAAGATGGTCAAAATAAAGCCTCACCATGAAATTTTCATAAGAGAACACATGTTCTCTGTACACATGTTCTCTGTACAAGGAAAACTGTGTAATTATGCATTTCCAAAAATCTTAAGAGAAGAAACCCCCTTTTTTGTACATTAATTACAATGAGACTAAGCAATGCTAAATAGCGTCTGAAGTAATCTTGAAAAGTATTTGTTTTCCACATTTGAATGCTAAGAATATAATTAGCTACTTAAAAGCAAATGCTAATACACCATTTTGTGTCCACATTGGACACTCTTTGCACAACACATGATTTGATACTAATCTATGCCAAGATTTTCTTCTATAATCACAAATTAACTAAAACTGGCCACAGGAGTTCCTTTCTTACTGCCAAAAAGCTCTCTTTTCAGGCTTAACACTTTCCAATCTGAGCATAAAGACCAATTCCAGATGTAAATAGCTTAAAGGAGGGAAAGAGGGAAGGAAGAGAATTGAAAAAGCAATTGAAGAGCGTCTTACTGTCAGAATCTATGCTAGGTTACCATGCCTGAGACTGCCCCCCAGTGTTTATTCTGTCCTTCTTCCTTAGCAAGAGAACAATCAGCATTTAGCTAGGCCAGTGGCTGTGCCAAATCAAGAGGGCGCTTCCCAGCACCTCTAACAACTGAATGAAACCATATAACTAAGGATTGGCAAATGAGATGCAAATGTACACTTTATAGGCAACTTTGAGATGTGTTAAAGATGGTGAAGCAACGAGACAGAAGCAGCCTGGGTCCCTAAGGATCAAGAAGTTAACACAATCACCCAAAACTCAAGTGCCTGTGGACTTTGCTTACATGATAGAGAAATAAACTAACTTGTTAAAGGCACCATAATTTGGGGTTGTCTGTCACTTGTGGCTGAATTTAGTCCTAACTGATACAGCAAATGTATTTAATCCATACACTATTTCTATTAGGTACTGTTCATCATTGCCATTTTATATAATAAGAAACTGAGGAATATTTCTGCTAGGTCTCTCATAAGCAAGAGGGTTTCATACAGGGAAAGAAAAACATGGTAGTATGAGAAAAAAAGAAGCACAACTTGGTGCAATAAGTAGCCAAGAGCACTAACTAGATTGTCATCAAAGGTTTTTATATAGAATGTTGAGGGTTAGATACTCAAACCAAGATTTCATTCAGGTAATTGATTTAATAATGAATAGGAAATACACCCTTGTTCTGAATTTATAACACACTAGTTGTTTACATCCTAAATTGCTGTTGCTGCTACAAACACTTCTACTCTCTGGTTGAACTGCAGTGAAGTTTCCAAGCCTTGCTTAACAATTTCATCTGAAAGACAACTCTAAACCTTACATATCATAACGCACTGACACCCAGGGATTATCTTGGCTCTGAGGTCTCATATACCCTCAAATAATCTCAGAGACCTGAAAATCATTAGGGGCTCTGGGATCATTTGGTTTCATAATCTCAACCAAAAAACTTCACCCAATTTAACCCCACCTTTTGCATCTCTCCATGCCCCCTAGCACAGTGCTGGGCATAACCAAGGTCATCAAAAACAGTCATTTAAAGGGACTGTCTACTATGCAAGACTCACCACTTCAACTTTTATGTCAGAATAATTTCAGCATCTCCATATCCCTTTCCTTTCATCCTGATTCAGCATAGACAGTCATCTTTCATGTATAGCACTTTGTATTAACTTTGCCTGAGATTTACCTTTTAAGGGAAACTATTCATTTCTGCAAACAAAAAAGACCGACAGCAGTCACAAAATACATTAATTGTGATCTCAGTGAAGAATGTAGTCTTACAATCATTTTTGTCAACATGATTTTGAAGGGGGGTCAAATTCCTATTAATAATATGTTGGTTTTGAATCTTTATAAAGACATGACAGCATGATTTTCAAGAACTTTTTTTTAAACCAAATACCAGATAATTAAGTTGTAACAGTCAAACCCTTAAACTCAAAATTCATTTCCATTTGTCTGGCACAGACATTTAACTGTACTGCATCCCAATAACTTCAATATGATGTTTAAAGGCTATAAATAAAGTTTCCCTCCAGATATTACTAGGGTGCCTATTCGGAAACAACTGTAAAACAAACAGCTTGAAATGTTTCCTCTCGCTCACTGGCCAAAACACAGGAAGGGATTGTCATCTAGTGGTGAGGTCAGGAAATAAGAGATTTGGGGAAGAGAGGTTTGGGGTTCCTGGAAAGGTTGCTTGATTCTGTAATAAACCAAGCAGTAGAAATCAATACAATTTATCACCAAGAACAATGGCTGAATTTAGTCCTAACTGATACAGCGAATTTATTTAATCCATACACTATTTATATTAGGTAGTCTTCATCATTGCCATTTTACATAATAAGAAAGTGAAGAATAATTCTGCTAAAAAAGGTAGAGGGAGATTTGTTAAGTTGCATTGATATACTTCTTATGAGTTTGGTGCCATAGTTCCATACTTTGTAGCCCAAATAATTGGAATATTCTTTTGTTGACCTAATAATTTTTCTACATAATATTCATAAGGGCCATTGTCTTCCAGCCTGCCATAATGAGTAGAAAGAATAGTATACAATGAGGTGCAATGGCGTGATCTTGGCTCACTGCAACCTCTGCCTCCCAGGTTCAAGCGATTCTCCTGCCTCGGCCTCCTGAGTAGCTGGGATTATAGGCGCCTGCCACTACACCCAGATAACATTTTGTATTTGTAGTGGAGACGGGGTTTCACCATGTTGGCCAGACTTATCTCAAACTCCTGACCTCGTGATCAGCCCACCTTGGCCTCCCAAAGTGCTGGGATTACAGGCGTGAGCTACCGTGCCCAGCCTACAAATAGTCCACTTCTTTCCAACACTAGTTTCATTGATACCCATGCAAATTTATAAGCCATTTCTTTTTTTTTTTTTTTTTTTTACTTTAATTTTAGGTTCAGGGGTACAAGTTTGTAAATTCAAGGAGGTAAATGCAAGTCACAGGGGTTTATTGTACAGATTATTTCATCACTCAAGTACTAAGCCTAGTACCCAATAGTTATTTTTTCTGATCTTTTCCCTCCTCCTACTCTCTACCCTCAAGTGGTCTCCAGTACCTGTTGTTGCCCTCTTTGTGTCAATGAGTTCTCATTATTGAGCTCCCACTTATAAGTGAGAAGACGCAGTATTTGGTTTTCTGTTCCTGAGTTAATTTGCTAAGGATAATGGACTCCCAACTCCATCCATGTTCCTGCAAAGGACATGATCTCATTCTTTTTATGGCTGCATAGTATTCCATGATGATATGGACCACATTTTCTTTATCCAATCTGCCACTGATGGGCATTTACGTTGATTCCATGTCTTTACTATTGTGAATAGTGCTGCAACGAACAGACACGTGTATGTGACTTTATGGTAGAATAATTTATATTTCTTTGGGTATATACCTAGTAATAGGATTACTAGGTAGAATGGTAGTTCTGTGTTTAGCTCTTTGAGGAATCACCACACTGCTTATAAAGCATTTCTTTTCTATTTACACAAGGACTAATTTGAACCCTAAGTATGGTCTTTCTTTTGAGACGGTAGCATTGACGATTAAATATGTGCCATATACTCCCATTTTAGACATAAGAACCCTGGACCCACTTTAAAGCCAAGGAAAAAGCTCATGGAAGTATTTGATTAGGGTAAAACAGCTAGTATTTTATTGAAGCTAAGAGCTGAAACCAGGTCTGTCCGCTGCAAAGTCCCTTCTCTTAATCACTGCACTATTACTGGCTCTTTCATCCCACTTCCAATAGGACATGTGCTTTGAGCTGGTTGCCCCATAGGTGACAGCCTGCTACCTGTCCACTCTCTCTTGCTGGGTTCTCCATGTGACTAATGACAACTAGCAGCGTAGCTGGCTTGAGTTAGACAATGTTGAAACAGAAAACGCCAAACAAAATGGTTCTTCTGTGGCTCTTGAGCCCCTTACTCTAAGTCAACAAAGCTACCAGGGCTCAGAGCAGTAGCTCACAACCCAAGGTGACACCAGTCAATATGGAATACAGACATCTAAGGAAAGAACTGAGAATGAATACACAGATAGGGCAGACACGAAATTAAACATCGACACTGCCTCCAGGGCAAAGGTTATGTATATAACAGAAACACTGAAGTTTCCTGCTACAGAGAATGAGACTGGGAAAATTGTCCCCTCGCTTATGATTAGTAACAGAAGGCTCCTGGAAGGATAATGTCAGGTGCTGTCAGGATGAGGAAGTGGCTCATGGCCTTTGCAATAAGGAACAACGGAGTTAGACCTGATTCAAAAGGCAAAGTGACACCCTGGGCAGGAGGAGAAGGTTCTAAGAGAAACCACTGCTGCAGGAACATGAGTTATATGATAATAATTAAGCAAAACAGGAGCATTTATTCAGTCAAGCTCTGTTTTTCAAGGCTTACTGTGCCAGGTTCTGTGCTAGATGCTGAGGGAACAAAGATGAAGAAGTCAGTGCATATTCTCCAAAGGGAGGCAAGAGACAAATGCAAGTTTAATCATGACATGTAAACTACCAAGCTGGAAGTGAGCAAAGAGGACTGGGGGACACAGGGGAGGGTTTCCTCCGACAGCCTGGAGGTCTGAGGAGAGTTTACTGAAAACAAGTCTGAGGCTCTTTAGTTGCTTAACCAAGTAGTTATGAGCATCTGGAGTCAGACTGTAAAGGGTCACATCCTCATTCTACCACTTACTGCTCTTTAATTTAGGCATACTACTTCTTAAACTTTCTGGGCCTCAATTTCTTCACCCGTAAAATGAAAACAAGAATAGTATCTAATTCATGAGGCTGTTATAAAGATTAAAGCTTAAAAGAGAGTCTGACACATCCAGTAAATAATCAATAAGTCACCTATTTGTGTTGCTGAATAGAATAATAAATATTCATTCAACAAATGAATGAACTCAACAATTTGAGAGTGAGGAAAATCAGGAGGAAGTCTGTGTTGAAACAGCATTGTTTCAAACGTCTACAATGCCGACCGGACACCCAGGTGAACGTTGCTAGAGACAAGCCTGGACCTAGAGATATAAATGTGAGAATCATTGAGTGGTTGTAGTCATGGAAATGGATGAGATCATCTAAGAAGAGAGAGAGGACAGAGAGAAAGGTTAAAACCAAGTTCTTCATCGCACATCGGGGCCTGTAGGGGGGTGGAGGGCAAGGGGAGGGAGAGCATTAGGACAAATACCTAATGCATAAGGGTCTTAAAACCTAGATGACGGGTTGATAGGTGAGGTGCACCAAACCACCATGGCACATGTATACCTATTAACAAACCTGCAAGTTTTGCACATGTATCCCAGAACTTAAAATAAACTTTTAAAAACCAAGTTCTTAACAGTAGAAACACTTAGAATTCAGGACAAGAAGGGAAACAGCAAAGGAAAATAAAAGGGTAGGAGGAAGTAACCAACAAGGTAGGAGGAAGAACAGGTGTATGGTAACCAGATGAATAAGAGGCCAAAGGACCAGCATCAGCAAAGGCACAGGCATGCGAAACAGCGATGTGTGTATGTCAGGGGGCCTGGAGCATGCAGAAATCTCCAGCAGTTCAATACTTTCTGAGTATAAATTGAGAGGCAGTGGGGAGATGAAAACTGAGATATAAGAAAAACAGAGGGTGATAAAACATGTATCAAGGATTTGAGATGACTAAATCATCTCAGAGGCTTGAGGAGGTTTTCACCACGACAGAGTTCTGGCCAAGTGTGCATATCAGATAGCTTTTTCTAGCAGCTATCTGGATGATGTCTATGGAAGGCAAAATAATGCCCCATCTCTCCATATGTCTATGTCCTAATCTCTGGAACCTGTGGATATAAGAGATAACAGGACAAAGGGGAATAGTGCAGGTGGAATTAAGGTTACTAATCAGATGACCTTAAAATAGGGAAATTATACTGGATTATCCAGATGGGTTCAATGGAATCACAAGGGTTCTTAAAACTGGGAGAGGGAATCAGATAAAAAGGACCAGAGAAATGGCAGCATGAGAACTCAATCCACTACTGCTGACTTTGAAGATGGAGGAAGAGGCCATGAGTCAAGGAAGGTGGGCAACCTCTAGAAGCCAAAAATGGCAAGAAAACTGATTCTCTCCTAGAGCCTCCAGAAATAAGTGCCATTCTGCTGACACCTTGATTTTATCCCAGGGAGATGCGTCTCGAACTTTTGTTGTACACAAACTGCATGATAATTTGTGTACCTTTGCACCACTAAGTTTGTGGTAATTTGTTTCATCAGCAATAAGAAACTAGCACAATGTCCTTAAGAGGTAAAACACTAGAACTAGAAAACCTGACTAGGAGGCTGTTGTGTTCGTGCAGAGGACAGATGATGAAGATCTTAAGAAAATGGGACAGGGTAGGTAACAGTGTCTACTGTTTACCTGTTCTTGTGCCTAGCAACATATTTCTATCACATTTTTATTGGGTCTAATAATGGAACACACGTATTGCAGCAAAGTTAAAATATATCCCTGTTGGAGAAATACCTACCTAATGAATTTAATTGGAGGCTACTGGCAAAGGCAGGTTAAAAAAGAGTCACGAACCTTCAAGGCTGCACCCCAGGACCTGTCTCTTCTATGAATCCTCCCTATATGTTGGGTTTAGTCTTACATTATTTCCAAAAGTTAGAAAAATGTTTTTCTAGCTCCTGATTCTCTCCTCTACATTTCCCTAACACCTAGAAATGCCTGGCCCACATGCTTGCAACACTAATAATTTTCTGTCTCAGGAGATACCTTCTGCTTCTGTTTTCCACACAAGTAATTCATATTCATTGTAGAAAATCAGAACACAAACAAGAAAAGAAAAGAAGGTAAATCAACCATGATTCCCACCCCACCCCCCAGAGATAACTTTTTTTTTTGTATTTTCAGAGCTATCTTTGAGAATGTTATATTAATATTTATACATATTCATGTATTTTATTTTTAAAAGTGGAATCATACTCTTATAAAACATCATGCTTTTCTTGCCAGGCAATATATTATGAATCTTTCTATGAATATAAACATTTAAAATATAATTCTTAAAGGCTACTAAGTATTTTCAACATAAGAATATACCATCATTTATTCCCTCAGTCCCCTCATCACTGGACATTTGGCTTTATTTTTCCTTTATCCCCCATCTTCTGTATTTCCCCTCTTTTCTTCCAGGTGTTTGCAGCCATCACCACCTGTTGGCTGGAGGTCAGCCATGCTACAGTTTATGGCTTCTCCCCCCACTGACGCTCTGGGGGGATGCTTTCGTTCCAGCTGCCATATTTCCCCCCATATGATTGATTAATTAGACTCCGGGTGCTTCTAACCATGACACTGGATAATGAGACAAAAGTATGTTTAAAACAGAACAACAAACTTGACCTTCGTTGATAATGTTAATAGTGTCCAGCAGTATATATCAATTTGAAAATGCCTTCCTGCCAAAGCTTTGGTTACTAAACCTAAAAGTTCCATAGCTTATGATTCCTTATACAGGTTGAGCATCTATAATTCAAAAATCTGAAGTGTTCCAAAATTCAAAACTCTTTAAACACCGACAGGACACCACATGGGTGGCTGAGATAGTGATACCCTTGCTTTCTGATCGTTCTATACACACAAACTTCATTTCATGCACAAAAGCATTTTAAATATTGTTTAGGACTACCTTCATATTATGTGTTTAAGGTATATATGAAACATAAAATGAACTTCATGTTTAGACTTGAGTCCCATCTCCAAAATGTCTCATTATGTATATGCAAATATTCCAAAAGCCAAAAGTCAAACACTCCGCTCCCAAACATTTCAGATAAGGGATACTTAACCTATAGTTTATAGTTCTGTGTTTATTTATAATTAGAACAGTCTTGTTCTGACTCTCATTTGCAAGTGACAAAAAAAAGTCCAACTCAAGTACCTTTAAGCAAAAAAAAGCTGTTTCACACAACTTAAAATCAGATATAATCAGATCCAGAAGCTCAAACAATATCAAGAAGCTGCCCTCCTTGACCTCTTGACTCTGCTTTCAATTGCACTGGCTTTACGTTTTGGTTGGGAACGTTTCCCTGTAAGGGGTAACTAGGCTTCTATGATCATAGCTCCAAGTCTAGTAGAAGATAGCCTCTTTCCTCAACATGCTCCCCCCAAAAATCTTAGAACTGGCTCTTATTGGACCACTAGGCTTATTTACTTGTCTGTGAACCAGTCAATCTCTGTGGCCCAGAGGATGAACAGGCCATTGATTTGATTCGTCAAAGGACTCCCATGCTGTGTACTAAGTATAACCAAAGAGACAGGGTACAATTACCGGGAGGAAAAGAGATGCTGTGTAAACAAAGCAATAGACATCCATGCAAAGATGGAACTCTCCAAGACAGTGATCTTCACTTGTTGGGATCACAAACCCGTCTGAGAATCTCAGTATGGAGGTTCTTCTAAAAACTAAAGATAGACCTACACTACCATCCAGCCATCCCACTGCTGGGTATATATCCAAAAGAAAGCAAATCAGTATGTTGAAGAGATATCTGCATTCTAATGTTTATTGCAGCACTATTCATAGTAGCCAAAATATGAAATCAACCTAAGTGTCTATCAACAGATGAATGGATAAAGAAAATGTGTCATATATACACAATAAAATACTATTTGGTTATAAGAAGAATGAAATCCTGTCATTTTCAACAACATAGATGGAACCAGAGGTCACTGTCTTAAGTGAAATAAGCCAGGCACAGAAAGACAAATATCTCATGTTCTTACTCATATGTGGGAGCCAAAGAAAAAAAGTGGATCTCATGGAGGTAGAGAGTAGAACGGTAGTTACCAGAGGCTGGGAAGGATCGGGGGAGAGGAGATAAGGAGAGGCTAGTTAATGAGTCCAATACTGTTAGATAAAAGGAATAGGTTCTACTGTTCAATAGCACAGTAGGGTGACTATAGTTATCAATAATTTATCGCATATTTCAAAATAGCTAGAAGAGAAGATTTGGAAGGTTCTTAACACTAAGAAATGATAAATATTTGAGGTGCTAGATATCCAAATTACCCTGATTTCATCATTATACACAGTATGCATGTATCAAAATATCACATGTACCCCATAAATATTTGCAACTATTACTCATCAATAAAAATAAACAAATCTCAGGGGAAAAAGCCCTCTGAAAATCTAATATAAGCTTTCAATGGAGGAATATGAGCACACAGAAATGCAAAATATTGCACGTACAATGCATTTGTGAAATGGAAATTTATTTTCTTCACCTACGCAGAATGTAAAAGCCACCTTATAAAAAGTTATGCTTCTCACTCATTTTTTATGAAAAAAATAATGGATATTTCCTGAACAAAGATTGAAATCCAAATTTTGCTCCACAAAAGAAAATCTGCTCAAAGCTAAATTTCAATGAGAAGGTTGAAGTTATTGATTTGGAATTATAAAATGGTTTCCAAATAGAATGCAAGTCATCTTTAGTATTTAAGCAACTTTGCATTTTGATAGCAACTAGTCCTGAAAAAAAAAATGCCTAAAGACATGCAGCAGCAAAGAATCAAAATATGCCTTTCACCTTGACAGACAGAAAACACTGTATCAAGGAACACAAGAATGCTCCAATATGTAGCCTGAATTCATGTTGTACTATTTCTTTTGTCCTCAAACCCATGACATCATCTTTGGCAAGGACTATATCACTGATGCACTGATGTCAGCAGGGAAAGGATTAATAATCCATGCTTTAATGTAAAGGTCTTCTAAGTAGCAGCAACCTTCAAATGAGTTCTTCAGCATTTCCAGATGTCTGGAGATTTCTGACCATAGAAAGATCAATTGACAAAGCATAGTCACACTGGACACCAACACACAGGAGCAATTTTTCCAGCAGTGAACTTCACATAGATATCTATTTCCTTTAGAGTAGAAATCTGTTCAAAAACAACTGTCCATCATGGTATGTGTTGAGAAATAAAAAGGTATACGTAATAAATAAATGTATGTATACACACACACATATTCAAAAAAGAAACCAATGAAGAATTAACTCCTCAGTCTCAAATGATTTCAAGTGGGTTTTTTATTTCTCTAAAAAAAATTGTCCTAAACTTGTTCCTATAGTTCAATTCAATGTTTCAAAAATTTGATGTCTATAAATTCAAAGAATTTCTGGCAGTAAGGAATTCTATATTATGTTTCTAGT
Organism: Rhinopithecus bieti; assembly: GCF_001698545.2. Classification (NCBI taxonomy): domain Eukaryota; kingdom Metazoa; phylum Chordata; class Mammalia; order Primates; family Cercopithecidae; genus Rhinopithecus; species Rhinopithecus bieti. The sequence continues at coordinate 990,752 of NW_016812078.1, read as the reverse complement.
TCATGGCTATGTTATGTAAACATACATCCACATTACATATTACATTAATTATATGTATGAGTGTGCTGTTTTAAAAAAAAAAAACAAAACTCAATCTTCTTCAAATGTATCTTGAGAACAGGGTCTTTGTTGCCATCACTGCTATATCTTTCTTGGCCAAAAATCTAAAGCCATGTTCATCTAACCCCTTTACCACCTATAAAAAGGCAGATACATTTTGTTGAACATCTAGCTATCCTCATTATCCTATTTATGAAATTCAGAACATGACTGAAAAAGAGGGTCATCATTTATTGTCACCTCAAACTACAAATCCCTGAAAAAAAATAAGTGGGTTGAGGCATGGAGAGTGATAGGGGCTATTCTTCTAGACTATGTGATTAGCAGCACAATAGATAAGGGAAGAGTTAGAGGAGATAAGGCTGGACCAGACCACGTACAACCTATGCGCCATGGTAAGAATTTGGATCTGATTCTAGGTATAATTGGAAACCAGTGGAGGGTTTTAAGCCAGAGTGTAGCAAGGCCTGATTTACAGCATAAATGGCTTAGTTTGCTGCTGTCTGGAGAACAGGCTAAAAGGGGCAAGGCTGTAAGAAGGGAAATTACTTAGAAACCTCCCTCAAGAGAAGGATAATGGTGGCTTATAACTGGGTAAAAGTAATGGATGTGGATGTATTTTTGAAGAGAAACCCAAGTCAACTTGTTGGTATGACTGATAGATAGACTGGATATAGAGCATGAAGAAAATAAGTCAAAGATAACCCCTAGGTTTTTGGCCTCAGCCAACAGATGGTACCACTTTACACAGCTGGGGAACACTGGAGGAGGAACAGGTGGTAGGGAGGAATCTGGTGGTAGGAAGTCTGTCCTGAACATGCTCAATTAGAGAGCCCTACTGGACACTTAAGTGAAAATGCTGATTGGATAAATGAGTCTGGATTTCAGGTCAACACTGGAGATAAAAATAGAGAGTCCTAAGAGTATGCTAAAATAGTGTGCATGGGACTGAATGAGATCCCTTCATATAGACAGCATGATTCAGCCACAACATGTGGAGCTTTTGTTTCACCAAAACAGCAAAAATAGATAGTGTGTCATCTGCCTCACTGGAGTTCAGAGACCAAGCTTTTCCTTCCAGTTGGAGTTTTGCCTAGCAAAGAAACTTTGCTTGGCCCTGAGCTTCAGAAGTCATGAAGCTTCTCCAACTCCAAAGTGATCCAACAAAATATTACAGAGAAATTAATGCTATCCCAAACTGAACAAATTATAACTCTCTATACCATTTCAAAGATGTCAATAGCCTTTAAATGTTCCAAAAGGGACTCACAGAATAGGAAAAATAGGAGAGGCTATCCTGAGAAATCCCAGTAATTTCATCCATTTGAATGCTAAAGAAATGTGAACTTATTTCTCCAAGACCTGCTTCAAAATGTGAGACTGGTCAGTAAATCTGGAGCTTCTCCAATAGTGTGTGGATTATTTTCCTTTGCACTGCAAAAAGAAAGTTTGCAGACAAGGCTATGTTGGAAAAATCCAAGTTTGGGCCCAGGCTTTTAAATGGAATGAGACTTTTTCTTATGAAGATCCGTCTTGCTTGGTGTATTTTCAAAATTCATATGCAAGTTCGTCCCTGTAACTTTATTATCTTTAAGTTTTATTTGACAAACACACACACACACACACACATACACACACACACAAGACCCAAAGAAGGATGATCTTATTTTCTTCTATCATTTTTAGTTGAGGCTAAAACTAGTGTAAATACAGTCCAGTGTCCATAATCATAATAGCAGAGTATATTTTCTTTCATTTCCTCCAATGGGAAGTTGTTTAACTTCAAAACATGGAAAAGACAATAATTGTATGTCACCTATCAGTATGCATTAGCATTCTATGCTGCCTTATTCCTAATGTCTTACATGATATGAATTTTTTCTTAAGGGCAATCTTTAAAGATGTAAAAGAAAACAATTTTTTAAAATTTTGGTCACCCACCAATCTCCTCCAGTCTATAGACTATAGTCTTTATAAAGTAGCCCTCATGTTTCCATGGTAGCAAACTGTATTTCCAGAACCCATCATTCATTCATCTTTTCAACAAATATTGGGTGGAGCATATGCTATGTTCTGGGCACTACAGCTCTGGGGACACAGCCACATGCGGGACAAAATCCCTATACTCATGAGCACACATTCTAATGGCGGAAATAGACAAATTAATAAACAAATATATGGTATATTTGCACATCGTGACAAAATGCTAAGAAGAAGAACATGGCTAGGCAAGGAGATAAAAACATATTTGAGCTGTCCACATGGTAGGGATATGGAGGAGGGAAGATTTCTAAGGAATGCCACATTGGGCAAAATCTGGATGAAATGAAGGAGGACCAAGACTCCAGATTCTCTAATAGAATTCATCACCCATCACTCTGTACCTCATGTTTCTATCACACTTTATATCTTTATTCATTCATTCATTCTTGAATGCCTACCACAGACAGCCCTGGCACTATTCCTGGAGCTCTATTGTAGCTTTAGTTCATTCTGTTTCTGTCTGTTCCTGCCAAGAGATTACAGTGATGGGGACTAGATCATCTTTCTCTTCATAACTCCTTTAGTGCTTCGTATGGGAGGGAATGATATGTTTGATGGAGAGATGAATGGATAGATAAATGGACTGATAGCCTAAAACTTAAGTACGTCCAGGAGTCAAAACTATTATTTCCCTTGCTACTTCCTGAGTCAATATACATCTTCTCTCAGGAGACCACCAAGGTTACACAGACTCCTCGCAGAGCACTCAACACAATAAATCAGGTTAGGCCCACTGGGAAATAAAGGATTAGAGTAAAAGGAAATCTTTGATTAAAAATGTAGTTCATTATTCAACACTCTTTGCTAGACAGCAAACATAAAGGCCATAAACCTTGCCTTAGCTCAATAATTCAAAGAGCTTCCAAACATAGGATAATACAAATCGACTCTTTTGAAATCATACCCAACAAATGACTCATTGGTCATAAGTACACACAATGTCACATTTGTGTGAAATGCTGTCAGTGTAACAGCAGTAAGCAAAACAAAAATGAGTTTAGTAATCCCATCCTGTCCTTTGATTTTTTAAAGAAGCCCATATATTCCCCCTTTTTCATGCATAATTCTGTTTCTCAGTGCTTAGCAAAGTCTTTTCAAATTAGAGGTAAGGTTTGACAAATTCTTAGTCTCCCAGCATGGGACACGTACCCAGAGAAGTAGTATCAAATATTAACTGGTAATCAAAATTCATTATAAAATGGCATTAAAACTTAAAGATACATCACTCCCATAATCATCTTGAAAATATCCATGACGTCAATAAATTTGGAATTGAATTTTTGCCAGCCTGTCTTGTAAGGTACATACCAAATGCCTTCCCAACAATTATCTGCTTCGATAATCATTTGGTAATTTACAGCAATAATACATTTGTTTCCCCCTAACTGCACTTTTTGCAACATGCAGATAATATTCCTCATGCAAACCCCTGTTTCTGTTATTTTAAAGATCAAACATCCTTTCACCTGAGAGGTGCAGAGGAGCTGGTTCCCTTGGCAACCATAATTTGCTTCCAGTTCAATGGAACATTGAGTTCTTTTTCACAGGTTCACTGCACTGAGTGGCCAATCACAGCTCAGAGAGCCCCACTTCCTTTGCAAAACACTATAAAAAAGTCTGTTGCTAAGGTGTCTTTGCTATGGTTAAATGAACCTCTTAGATATTGATTTTAATGCTTTCAATTTTTTAAGCTGCTGTGGTGTTCTGTTTTTCTTAAACACATAGGACATAGCTCCTCCGAGCCTCTTTTTTATCTGCCTTGGCTCTTTCATTTCAATGATGCAAATCCACCGGCATCTTCTTTCATATATTTTTCAACAGAAAACAACAATTGTCTTGCTGAATGAGGATGGGTTTGGGACAGCACCTGCTTTTCCAACTCTGTTGTGATATAATCCAGAACTGTAAGAATGTGAATGTGCCTCCAAATTGGCCAAACTATTACCTTAGACTGAAAATACTTAAAACTACCTAAATCAGGGCTGAATTTATATGAAAGGTAAGGGCTGTAAACTATTTTAGAAAGTGCCTGGTTCTGATAGCAGATCTTCGAGCCTAGTTAGGGTAGGCTATGTCCTTCAGAATTCAACCCCTGCAACCATTTCAGGGTTATCTAGTTACCTAGTTGGAATCCTAGGAAATACTTGTTCATCAGGATAAAAAATATCTATCTGAGGAAATGCCCTACAAATTTTAGTCATAAATATTCAAGTGTGTAGACTGAAAGTGCTACCTGCAAGTCAGTCAATAGGCAAGAAATTGTTCAATAGCAAGATCCCAGTAAAACCACACGCTGTTGCCAGAGAATGAGGAACAGCTTGGGGGAATATCTGAAAATGAAATACTGAAAGTGAATACAGTATAGGAAAACAACTTTGGAAAAATGGTGGGAAGTCATTTGATACCCTGCATGGAGGTTTATCACCTTGCCTCATCAGAGCTAGTTTCAAGTTTTGGAACAGATTTAAAGACAGCATACAGCCAGGCATGGTGGCTCATGCCTGTAATCCCAACACTTTGGGAGGCCGAGGTGGGTGGATCACTTGAGTTCAGGAGTTCAAGACCAGCCTGGCCAACATAGTGAAACCCCATCTCTACTAAAAATACAAGAATGAGCCAGGCGTGGTGGTGCATGACTATAATCCCAGCTACTCGGGAGGCTGAAGTGGAGAATCTTTGAATCTGGGAGGCAGAGGTTGCAGTGAGCCAAGCTCATGCTACTGCACTCCAGCCTGGGTGACAGAGAGAGACCCTGTCTCAAAAAAAAAAAAAAAAAAAAAAAAAAAAAAAAACCAGCCAGGTGCGGTGGCTCAGCACTTTGGGAGGCCAAGGCAGGTGGATCACCTGAGGTCAGGAGTTCGAGATCAGCCTGGCCAACATGGTAAAACACCATCTCTACTAAAAATACAAAAATTAGCTGGGCATGGTGGTAGGCGCCTATAATCTCAGCTACTCAGGAGGCTGAGGCAGGAGAATTGCTTGAACCTGGGAGGCGGAGGTTGCAGTGGGATGAGATCATGCCATTGCACTCTAGCCCAGGAGACAAGTGAGACTCCATCTCAAAAAAAAAAAAAAAAAAAAAAAGGAGACAGCATACATTTTGCAGAAATTATTAATATGATGTCATATTCGAAAAAAATTACAGAGTTGGAGGGCATATATTTATATGGATATGAATGACAGCAAGTAAGAGTAGAAATAGCTACCATAATGGAAACATACTTGTCAAATTTGGAGCAGACAGCTTCTGTTCCGTAAGACTCACCTTTAAATGAATGCAAACAGAAACTGAGCACTCACTCAAATTATACAACAGCCTCTGTACTAAAAAGCAACAAAACCACTGTGATGCATGGTTTGGCATGGAGCATGACTACGGACAAGGCACATCAGAGAAGGCACAGCTTAGAAGAAAAAAACACAGGGACAGAATGACCAAGGACGTCGCTAAGTGCTGCCATTCTTGATTAAAGCCTCCACAAATATTCAGTGAAGAAAAATTCTTAGCTAACTCGGGCCATTACAAGCTATATTACATACAATTTGCTTCCAGTTTTACAGTAAAGTAGCATGGTACATTGAATGGTGGACCCAGAAAGATATCTCCACACCCTAACACTCATAATCTGTGACTACGAGCTTACTTGGGAAAAGGGGGTCTTTGGATATGTAATTAGGTTAAGCAGCTTGAGATAACATTGTCCCAGTGAGTCCCAAATCCAGTGACAAGTATCCTTCTAAGAGTCACACAGGAGAGACACACAGGAAGGAGAGAGTAAGACCATGTGAAAATGGAAGTGGAGACTGAAGTTATGTAGCCACAAGCCAAAAAACAACTGGAGCCATCAGGGGAGATAAAGAAAGATTCACTCCTCGGTGCCTTCAGAGGGACCATGGCCCTGCCACCACCTTAATTTCAGACTCAACTCTAGAACTGTGAAAGAACACATTTCTGTTGTTCAAAACCACCAAGTTGGTGGTAATTTGTTATGATGGCCACAGAAAATAAGCAGTATATGCACTATATACGATGGAATAGTATCTCTTGTGGAGTTTTAAAATAAGAACATAAAGTAAAAGTTGCATGTAGTCTAAAGTACCTTGAAAATCCCCTCTGTCACTCTGAAAGTACTCACAAAAATATCCCTTATGGTTCATTTTGACTTTGTGCTTAAAATGAATTGATGGGGCCAGGCACGGTGGCTCACACCTGTAATCCCAGCACTTTGGGAGGCTGGGAGTTCAAGATCAGCCTGGACAATATAGGGAGACCCCCACCTCTACAAAAAATTAAAAAGTTGGACAGGTGTAGTAGCATGTGCCTGTGGTTCCAGCTCCTTGGGAAGCTGTGGTGGGAGGATCACTTGAGCCCAGGAGTTCAAGGTTGCAGTGAACCATTATCATACCACTGCACTCCAGCCTGGGTAACAGAGCAAGACTGTCAAAGAGAAGAAACGAAAGAAAGGAAGAAAGAAATAAATGGATTGCTGCTTTTTGGTTGAGCCATAGTCACCAGATGTAGAAGCTAGCTTGCGTTTCAGGAATACTTACCAAAAACTCCTGTATCTCTCAGTACTAGATTTTCAATCAGAAAAAGATGTTCATGACCTGAAGGCAACAAGGAGCTCAGACTACCAAGAAAGCAATACAATCAGACCTTCCTTCCATCCCTGCTCAGTTTGGAGCAAATGTTCATCAAGAAAAATTAGAAAACAAAACTGTCCACTTATTAAAATTGTGTTCTCCATTTTATTTCAAATTAAATGAACCCCATTAAGTTAGATGTTCATCTAATTCCTATTCCCAATGTGATATAATCGAGTATTTTCTCATTTTATGGAACCTAAAAAAAATACCTGAAATGACTTTAAAAAAACAAACACAGGCCTCTCCACAGAATATTCTGACATAATAGGTCTAGGAAAGTCTGAGAATCTGTATTTCTAATGAATGGCAGATAATTCTTATGATCAGACAAATGTGTGAATCACTGACTGAGTCCATGCCATATGTGTGATTCTCTTCAATCTGGCTTATTGTCTTTTAAGTCTCGAAGGAACACTTTGTGAGTTCACCAAGCAACTAAACCTGGTACACCTAAATCAACTTTGCAGTTAGCACACTGGTGGAAAAACTGAGAAAAGGGGAAAGACAGGTAAACAGCAGCCTTTAAAGGTCAAAGGCTGGTCTTGTCCTACAGGGGTGGCTCACCACGTACTCAGGTGAGGACTGTGAAGTATAGTATTAAAGGACCAACAGGCTCTTGAAGTTGCAAGAGCACAGCTGCATACACACCTCCACCTAAACACACACACAAAGTCTCTCATGCTCTGTCTTCTTTGCATATGGTCCTAAAGATCCTGTGGCACCTGAATCTCTTTGTAGGAGCATGACATAAGCTCACTTTATTCAAGTGATATTTCTAAGAGTTAAGAAAAAATTATGGAGAAAGGATACTGTGGTAGCCAGTCAGCCTTTAGGATGCACCCCGCTGGGGTTCACATCCTTCTGTATTCTCTCCCCTTATTGTGCCAGGGTTACCTGTGTGATTCGTAGAATATGGAAAAATTGATGGCATGTCATTTCCGAAGTAGGCCATAAGGAATACTATGGCTTCTGCCCTACTCTCTCTTCTGGATCCCACACTCTGAGGAGATGTAGCAGCCATATCATGAGCAGCCCTGTGGAGAGGCCCACACAGTGAGCAACTGTGGCCTCCAGCCAACAGCCATGTGTGTGAGTCTGCTTGCAAGTGGATCCTCCAATGCCAGTGGAGGGTCTAACTGCAGCCTCAGACAGACCCTGAGCCAGAATCACACAGCCAAGTCACTCCCAAATGCCTGATGCCAAACCTGTGAAATAATAAAAGTTATTTTAAGCTGCCAACTTGTGGGATAATTTGTTACATGGCAAAAAGATAATTAATGCAGATTTCATTTATTAATGAAGTACATTTTCATTGGCAATAATGACTCATAAGAACGTCATCTCTAGTTAATATACACGTCTTACTCAGGAAACACAAGCAGGTGTTTTACTGAAAACACTCACAGCAACCATAACCAAGAATAAAATGATCAAATATTTAAAAGCTATTTGCATGATGCACTTGAACTCAAGTTTTGATGAACCAAGCAACTACTGAAGGAACTAAATCACTCTGCTCAGCTCACCTTGCCTTTAGAGCAGTTCTTTTAGTAGTAATGACAAAGGGAGCTTGTCTCTGCCTCGACTAGGCTTTTGGAGCAGAAATTCCAGGTATTTTTTATATCCATCATAACTTCTAGCACAGGATATGAATAATAGGCATTTAAAACAGTAATTTACCTGTAAGATGATTTCTAATTTTTAGAATGTGAGCTCTGTGAGACCCAAAGTGCTGTGTGTCTCATTTACCATTGTGTCCTCAGAGCCTTGTGGAGCTCCTGGCGCATCATAGACAGAGAGTACAAGTACTGGGAAGGAGGGAGGGAGGGAGGGAGGGATCGACCAAGGGAGGGATGGATGTATGTATGGATGGAAGGAAGGAAGGAAGGAAGGAAGGAAGGAAGGAAGGAAGGAAGGAAGGATGGATCAATGGCTGGATGGAAGGAAGGAAGGAACATTTTGAGTTATTTAGTGTAGCTGTTTATTTATATCATTTTAGAATTTTCATATTGGAGCTAGGAGCAAGAAGAAACTAAAACTGCATACTCTAGTGCTTAGGAAAGTACTGAACATATAGGAGATGATTTACAAATATTTGCTTCAGGCCATGAAAATAAGAGAAGGAAAACTATACTAAAAAAAGCTGAAGAGCGAGAAAAGAATCTGAAATGCTAAATCAGTGAAAAATCCTTTTTAGCCAATATGCTACAAACAGTACAGAGCCCTAACAAGAATATTCGTATTTACTCAGAAGGCTGAGATGGGAGGATCGCTTGAACCCGGGCATTTGAGGCTACGGTGAGCCATGACTGTACCACTGCACTCCAGCCTGGGTAACAGAGAAAGACTTTGCTACTAAAAAACATAAGGAATAATTAAATGAGGAAAATTATTTTATGGCTCACTGCTTGTCATTCTAGAACCCTCCCACATTCACCAGTAGACACAGCCCTCTCCCCTTCTCTGAGGAAACTGGCTGTCTCAAATTCCCTATCAAAACACACTGTTTTAAAGAAAGTGTTTTACTTCTTTGTTAGTTAGGGAAGTACTATCTGTGGTAATAGCTAAACTCTAATTCTCAGTGTCTTAACATAAGAGAAGTCCATGGCTGGGCGCAGTGGCTCACGCCTGTAATCCCAACACTTTGGAAGGCCAAGGCGGGCGGATCACGAGGTCAACAGCCATGTGTGTGAGTCTGCTTGAAAGTGGATCCTCCGACGCTACTAAAAATACAAAAATAGCTGGGCGTGCTGGCGCACGCCTGTAGTCCCAGCTACTCAGGAGGCTGATACAGGAGAATCGCTTGAACCTGGGATGCAGAGGTTGCAGTGAGCCAAGATCATGCCACTGTACTCCAGCCTGGGCAACAGAGCAAGACTCCATCTCAAAATAAAAAAAAAAAAGAGAGAGAGAAGCCCAATTGCAGCAGAAGGTAGAAGTGGAGGAGATCTGTGTCACATAGTTTTTCAAGGGCTAGACCAATAGAGACACTGCTGTCTTCAACCCTTGACTTCCAAAGAGACCCGGGGTGTGGACAGTCTGCCAGGAGGTGTAAGAAGGGGGCGAGGCAAGCAGATAATTACACAGAAGATTGTCATAGGCTGGGCTTGGAAGCAGCTTACAACACTTCCAGCCACACTCCACTGGCCAGAACTCAGTCATATGTCCCCAGAAGCAAAAAGATCTGGGAAATGCAGTTCCTGCCTAGACGGCCACTTTCCAGCAACAACTCCACAATAGTTTGATGCAAAAGTAATTGCGGGTTTTGCCAATAATTGCACCAGCCTAATAAAGAAAGAGCATGAACTTTGGAGGACAGCTAACATCCCTACCCATGAATATTTATTCACACAAAGATTTTAATACTTGATAGTAGCTTAAGTCTTCTCAAAGATTTGTTCACAGAAATCATGATTTTAAGCTAAAAGAATGATTTGGATGGAATTTCAGGCATCTGAGAATTGTGTTGGGTTTCACTCATCTTTATGGCCCCAGGGCATAAGTCAGTGCAGGTAGTTCCTAGAAATCAGGTTATTGAAGGAATAAGGAAGAAATGTAAGGGAGAGGTTTTTGGAGTGGGATATAAGTAAATACATGATATTCTATTCTGACCCCAACTGTAACAGAAGCAATTAGATGGCAACACAAGTTTTAGGCCACATAAGAAAATGTGTTCCTGATTATTCCTTCACCTCCTTTGAGTGAATGTTAATGATCTCCCTCTTTTAATAATTGCTATGTTTCTAACCTCCCAGAGGTCCTAGAGGTTCAAGTGAATTATGATTAGGAGCTGCTAATTATAGTCATGAGATATAGGGAAGAAAAGACAAAGGGAAAAATTCATAAATATTATACATGTGACAAAAGTGGGCCAAAGCCTTAGTCAATCTGCCTTCAGAGGCCCAGTGAGAAGAATGCAATATGTCAGTGGGCATTCTCAAAGCCTTGACTTCTCCCAGCTATTCAAGCACCATCTCGGTGAGTAGAAAGTCAGTGTTCAAGGACACACAGATTTACTCTTTCCTTGGTAGCTCCCCTTTATCTGAAATCATTACAACTATTAGCTCCACACATACCATTTCCAAGACTCAAGACTCAAACCAGCAAAAGCCAGCACTCACAGCTCTTCATAAAAGTTTAGCCTAAACATGAGAAACACAACCTCATAACATCACGGGAATGCAAAGCAGGCCTCCAAGGTATGGGCAATCCCAGGTTTGCATTTCACATTATACTGAGCTGCTCCTGCCAAGGCCCTGAAAGGAAGCTGGCATCTGCCTTCTATGGTATGTGGAAGCCGACCCCATACCTAAGGAAAAGGAGTCCAGTTGGGAGGCAGGAAGTGAAGGAAACAAGGCAAGTTTTGACTTCCTCAGTGTTGATAGTCCTAAATCAAGGCATGCATGTGGTATAATAGAGGGCATTCAAAACCCCACAGAAGGGGGAGACCCAGGGAAAAGCCAAGGATGGATAGTTCCAGTGGTATCAAGCAGTTGTTGGTTAATGACAGGGAGTGCACAGGATTTGGTCAAGCATCCAGTTTGAGCAGTATACAGGAGAAAAGTTGGGGTCCCAATCACTCCTACGATTGGGAGTTTGTAGGAATAGACTGAAAAGCAGGGCCAACTTCTCTCAGGAATTACTGGCACTCTCTCATTATTGATACCCTTGAAGGACATGAGGAAGCCCACAAAGTCTTCAGTAGGATGCTGATCTACAGGCAAGAAAACCAATTCCAATACCTTCAGCATCCCAGCTGTGGTTACCTTTATATCAAGCTCCAATTCCAATACCTTCAGCATCCCAGCAGTGGTTACCTTTATACCAAGCTCCTGCCACTGGCTGGCAGCTAGCAAGAATCACGCTTACTCGTTAAAGCTTACGAATTTATCTAAACAACCACAGCAAAGACCTGGCCAGGACAAAGACCAATAAAATGTTGGCAAAATTACCCATAATCTACTTCCTATAATCTTAACCCACTCATTCCACAGTTTCCATCCAAATCAAAAAATGAATATTTTGTAAATATTTATTAAGCCCAGTCATGTTCTAAGCACTAAGGATATATTAGTCAACCAAACAGGCAGAGTTGCTGCTCCTGTGGAATTTACATGATATTGAAAGGAAATCCTAATCTACCTTCTCCTTCATTCATAACCTAATTTAAAAAGCACCTTCTTTCCTTTCACAAGTTACTATCTCATGAAGGGAGACAGACATTTACCATACATTTAATGAGGGCCAACTATGGGAAAGAGCAAGCGGCACAAAGATGAATAAGGTGGAAGCCACAGTCTACTGGGGGAAACCATGCATTTACAAAAGGTTACAAAATAGCCAGGGGTTACATAGGTTTTATTGTGCCCCACACTAAAAAAAGAGACATAATGAAGACTTAACCCCCCCCACCCCACCATTAACTCAAAATGTGGCCTTATTTGGTAATAGGGTCATTGCAAATATTAGTAGTGAAGATGAGGTCATATTGGAGTAGGGTAGGCCCCTAATCCAGTATGACTGATGTCCTTATAAGAAGATGGTCCCATGAAGATAGAGTCACCACGGAGAACACTATAGGACTACAAAAGCAGATACTGGAGTTCTGCAGCTGCATGCAAATCAAGGAATGCCAAATATTGTTGGTAAAAAACTGATATGATTTGACTGTGTCCCCACCCAAACCTCATCTTGAATTGTGGCTCCCATAATTCCCACGTGTTTCAGGAGGGACTTGGTAAGAGTTAATTGAATCATGGGGGCAGTTTTCCCCATATTGTTCTTATTGTAGTGAATAAGTCTCACGAGATCTGATGGCTCTGTAAGGGGAAACCAGTTCTACTTGGCTCTCATTCTCTCTTGCTGCTGCCATGTACAAAGTGCCTTTCGCCTTCTGCCATGATGGTGAGGTCTCTCCAGCCACGTGGAACTGTGAGTCCATTAAACCTGTTTCTTTATAAATTACCCGATCTTGGGTACGTCTTTATCAGCAGCATGAAAATGGACTGATAAAACAACCAAACCACCAAAAGCCAAGTTTCAGAAGAAGCATGACCCTGGGACACCTTGATTTTGTACTGCCAGCTCCCTGAACTGTGAGAAAATAAATTGCTATTGCTTTAAGTCACCCAGTTCTTGTGCTTTGCTATGGCAGTCCTAGGAAATGAATATACTAGCTAAGCGTTATAGCATAACTAAGAACAGGCTATGATGGGAACACAGAGGAAGAAATCACTTAACTGTACCTGTAATGGGTGAGGAAGGCTTTCCACAGGAAATGCTATTTGCATGGGGTCTTGGAATATAATCAAGACTTTTATCAGGCACATGGGAGAAGTCAAACATGAAGGTCTTTTAGGCTATGCCAAGGATGAAAATATATGGCCTTTTGAGAGAATGGCAAGTAATTTGGAGGAGCTGCCAAATTATAAAGCACTTGGTATGCTCTAGGCAATTTCCTAAGGGGCACATAGAGAATGAATGGAGGTAGACAACTACAGGGAGGAGTATAAAGGGTGGACGATACAACTGGAAGGTAAAATTAGACCCCAATTATGTTGGCACAGCAGGTAATAGGAGACCTTTCAATAATTATAAGCAGGCCTAACCCCTATAATCTCAGCACTTTGGGAGGCCAAGGTGGGTGGATCACCTGAGGTTAGGAGTTCGAGACCAGCCTGGTCAACATGGCGAAACATTGTCTCTACTAAAAATACAAAAATTAGCTGGGAGTGGTGGAGCATGCCTGTAATCCCAGCTACTCTGGAGGCTGAGACAGGAGAATCACTTGAATCCAGGAGGTGGAGGTTGCAGTGAGCCAAGATTGCACCACTGTACTCCAGCCTGAGCGACAGAGCAAGACTCAAAAAAATAATAATTATTATTATTATTATAAGCAGATGAACACTATGATTATGTTCTATTTTTTGACAAGTTATTTCTGACAGTGGTGTGCTAAATACACTTGAAAGATGAAGACCAGTTACCACACTACTCAAACAGATCAAGAAGGCTCAACTAACACATGGGGATACAGGGGGAACCCAGAATTATTAAGAGGTAGGGCAGACATCTAATGAGTGTGTAGGGCATAGGAGACATGAAATAAAGTCAAGACTACTTAAGGGTACACATTGCTACCCAGAATGCAGAGTTCAAAATCTATCTCAGCCACTTACCAGCTGTTTGAGCTTAGACAAGTTACTGAACTTCCCTCGTCATTTCCTCACCTGTAAAATGGAGATACTAGCAACAAAGGATGGCTGGGAGGATTCAATGAGTGAATATATAGGAAGTGCTTAGGAAAGCCTGGTACATATTAAGTGCTTTGTATTTGCTGCAGCAGCAGCAGCAGCCATAAGTACACAGGGGATTCTTGGGCCAGGAAGATAAGGATTGTATATTTCCAAAACAACATGTTTTAAGAGAGCACACAGGAAGAGATTCATTCCAGGTGAAGACAAACTGGTATTAGAGTAGATAGTGCAAAGACACACCAGTCAGAAAGGGAAGGATAGATTAGATGCTGAGGAAGCCTGAAGGTGGCTGAATCACGAGGAGGAGCTATCACAGGTAAGTCAGAAGGGAAATCGGAAGGCAGGATCACAGAACCCTTCCAAGACCATACCAAGGAACCTACACTGCAGTCAACAGGCTTCGGAAGCAGAGCCCTCTCAACCAAGGGGTCTGTGTGGCCACCTGGTGTCCAGTCCACCTCCTTTTGGTAAGAAGCCCCACACACCTATTTCCTTGAGGAGTTGCCTCTTCTCCATTGGATGTCCTTGCAACTTAAATCAAGAGGCCTTGCCTTCCTCTGACCAGGGTGTGGGTACATAGTCCAAGCCAAGCCAAACAGGCCCTCCCTCCTTCCTGGAATGGAACTGGGAGGACAGTGATGAAAACACCATGCAAGGCTGGCATTCACAGGCCCCAGTGAACCATTGAGTAATTCCTGCCTCAAGACCTTCAGTGCTACCTGATCCCTGCCCTTTCGGAGCTGCTTCTCTCTCCTGCAGGCCCTCCTCTATTGTTCCAGTAAATTCTCTTTTGATTTAAATTAACAAAAGCTAGTGTCTGTTACAAACCACCAAAGATCCCTTACATCCTAATACAACTCCAATAAATGGGCCTTCCTGGAAATGTATTTTCAGAATAGAAGTACCAATAAGAAAATAGTGGCCAGGCATGGTGGCTCACACCTGTAACCCCAACACTTTGGGAGGCCGAGGCGGGCGGATCACCTGAGGTCAGGATTTCGAGACCAGCCTGGCCAACATGGCAAACCCCGTCTCTATTAAAATACAAAACTAGCTAGGTGTGATGGCACCTATAATCCAGCTACTTGGGAGGCTGAGGCAGGAGAATCACTTGAACCTGGGAGGCAGAGGTTGCAGTGCGCTGAGATTGCGCCACTGCACTCCAGCCTGGACGATAGAGTGAGACTCCGTCTCAAAAAAAAAAAAAGAAAAGAAAATAGCAGAAATTTATAGGATGACACTTACTGCCTGGCAATCAAAGTCACTGCCTGTGGGCTGCCCAAGCTATGAGGTTGGAACCAGCTCTTTCTTCTTTCTCTTACAGAAACTTGAAGCCTAGTTGTATTAATATATTCCATATTCAACAGTGTGTGATATGTGATAACAGAAATTGTAATATGACCTAGATTTCTTGCCTTCTGTCAGTCATTTTATCAATCCCTTTTTCCGTTTTTTAGATAGACACCAAGAAAGGGGCACTTTTTGGGAAGTGAGTGCTCCCTTCTGAACACAGTTCCACCCTGGGAGATTCACTGATTGATTTCCCTCATCAGTACCTCACCACTGATGTTAAGAATAAAAGAACCTCCTCACATCAGCTCATCTATCTTTCTGCTCTGAGCCCAATTGCTCCCCAGGGCTTTGTTCATCTCGGATTCAGTTTCCAACCAACAGGCCTTCCGGCTCTGCCTAAGACAGAGACCATTCTGAAGTCAAATCTGTATTTCCACCAGAATCAGCCATCTGATTCTTTCAAATTCTCTATGAGCATGGTTGCAATGCTCATGATGCTACATTTGAAATTAGACAAAGGCATTCTTCCCCTTACTGATGCTTTGTACCTTTCAAATTTATTCACTCAACCAGCCCATACTGAGTACCTTCCATGTGTTAGGAACAAATGTAGGCAGATTGTTACATCCCTGGAGGGAAATGAATATTATTCATTATGTATCCCATGCCTAGCAAAGCACCTGGCACATGAAAAGAGACCCAAAAAGGTTTTACTGTCAAAGGAAAAGTTTGCTTCTCTAACAGCCATGGGCAAAGCAGATTTCAACAGCCTCTTCTAGGGCCCTTGCTGACCCTCAAGTATCAGGGTACATGGAGCAAATGGGACACTGGAGTCGTGCTGCCTGGACTGAAATCCCACCCTACCCTTCTGAGTAGGTTACCTAAGGCTAATTACTGCACCTGTGAAAGCCTTAGTTTCCTCTGCAGAATGGGATTAGTAATACCTGCCTCACAAAGTTATTAAAATAATTAAATGGGAAAATGCATGAAAATCATATGCAGAATACCCAGTACAAAATATAAAATAAATGTGACTGCTTCCGGACAAATTTTACAATCACAAATTCCAGTGTGCAAGAAACATAACTTATTTCCTATAACTCAATTTAATTTCTGACTTTGACCCTCCATTCTGCCCAATATGAAAAATAAAACTTGATTACATAGAAAAATAAAAAAAATAAAGTCTTCTTCATCCCTCTCTTCTCTGGAGTTGTCCCTAATGGGATCCTGTGTGGGCCTCATCCTGTGCTGGACCCAGACACAACTTATCTCATCCAGTCCCTGGTGCAGACAATAGGATTCTCAAATAGCTCCCTGGAGCAAGATGTTGGCACACTGTGAGCAGAGACCATCCCTGTCACATCTTTCCAACACACATCCCCCGTGCTGGCTGGAAGAACCTTGGAGGTTTCAAGTGTACACTCTCAGCTGGTGTCTGTGCCCACTGGAAGGAGTCACATGAACTTTGGATGCTCTGCAGTTCCAATCTGCGCAGATCTTCGGGACTTGACCCAGCCTAGACACACCTCAGTGCTGTTTCCACTACACAGTAGTACCATCATGGACCCAGGATTTCCTCCATGAGATCTGACATCTCCCCGAACCTCACCCAGGATGCCAGACACAAATCTTCTCTACTGTCATATTTCTAAATCGAATGGGGTGGAGGGGATTATATTCCCACAACCCCAAAACTTAGCTTGAGTTGGAGATTAAGAAGAGCAGGGAACACACACAGTGAGAGAGGTCTCTCTTGTATGCCTTGTCCACCTCTCTTCTCTCTTTTCCTGGTTAGAAGGTCTATATTTACTCAAAAAGGAAAACTAGGATGAGGCAGGAGTGGGGTTAGGTGGGGAATTACAGGCAAGAATTCAATTATAGAGAATTATTCTGACTGTTCACGTTTATTTCCTCAACCTTTGTTTCACTCCTCTGTTTTGCATTTAGAAGCTAAAAATTGGCACATTTTCTGCAATTTGCCCCTGACAACTCCTTTGGGGGTAACAGGCAGCTAGAGATGGTTAGGGGGAAAAAAAAAGAACCAGAATATTAATCTAGTCATTAACCTCTGACATTATTAAGACAAAATTGGAACTTGGGTTCAGGTGTAGAAATCCTCATTTGATTTGAGTAACTACAGGAAAAACCACGTGTGCAACAAGTGCAGTCCCAAGAGATGTGGGGTTCCATGACTTTCAAGCAAAGCCTGCCAGGCTCAAGAAGGACAGAAGACCCAGGAGCTCCAGAGGGCAGGGGATTCAGAATGAGAGGACAAGCTCTGACCCAGTCCCTGAGCCAAGTGTGTCTATGGGTTCCAAATGGCTTTCATTTTTCTTTTATCTCCCAGATGGCTTCTGCTTGCCTCCCTCATTTTGCAAATACTGAGATTTCTTTGGTACCTTCTTGACTTGGGGAGCAAATCAGCTATGTGAGTCTTTAGCTATGCAGGAGCTTCCTGAATCACATATTCCAGGACTGTTAGCTGCTATTTAGTTTTCATCTACAGATGGCTTCATAAAAGCCATTCTCCTTATTCTGAAAAAAGTCCAAGTGGTAGTTAGATATTAATTTAAGATGCAAATCAGGTTATGCAGGTGGCATAAAATAACAGCAGGCTTTAAGAACCACAAATGAGGGGTGGAACTGACACAGCACCATGCACTGGTTGACGGAAGCACAACTTCTCCCATCCGCTTTCCACAAGATCGACGCCCACTGTGAGGCCGTTTTGCTCTTACCTGTAAACAGGGTAAAGAAAATTCTAAACACAATGCTATCTCCTTAAATTCCTCTTCATTTCATGCTGCATCCACATCCTAGACCAGGGGTCAGCAAACTTTTTCTGGAAAGGGTCAAACAGTAAGTATTTTCGGTGTAGGCCATATGGTCTCTGTTGCTACTCCTCAGCTCTGCCAATGTGGTGTGAAAGTAGCCGCAGACAATACGTAAACAAGTAAGTATGGCTGTGTTCCAATAAAACTTTATTTATAGACATTGAAACTTGAATTCCACATAATGTTGACATGAAATATTCTTCTTCTTTTTTTCCACCATTTGAAACTTGTAAAAACTATTCTTTGCTCATACAAAGCAGACAGTGGAACAAAGCCCAGAGGCCATAGTTTGTTGACCTCTGTCTTATATCATCACAATTTAATAGGATAAATCTCAGTTCTAACAAGCAACTAATTCTAGTCTCAAGTAATACATAAAAGGAAACTTTATTAACCATTTCTTTTGAGTATTTCATATGGGAGGAGGGGCTAGAGTTTACGTATTTCTTTATAAATAATGCAAAATTATAAGATGAGAATATAAAGTGCATAAAACAAACTATTTTCAAGCCCAACATATATAAGTGAAAACACTATTATATATTCATTTTGTAAAGTCTGACAAGGTCCCTATTTGGCATATTTTACTGGCCTATATTGAATGGACATGTATTCAGTCCAAAAAACTCTATTTCTTTATGTAGTCTACAGCCCAGAATTTTCATTAACCCTTTCTGGCCTTACCACCACCACCCATTTTCAGTCTGAATAGGTAACTGGCCATACCCAAGGATTTTGTTCCAGAGCAACTGTTAAGGCACAACTTTATGGTTGATAATATACTTGAGCCTTCAACTGGTCCTCTCTGTGCTATGACTTTAGAAGCATTTCTCAAGGACACTCTATTCTCTTCCCAAATCCCTTTCCACTATGAGTACATATGTGGAAATGAAGTAGGCAATTATGTGATAAAACTTCACTTCAGTTTGGGGACTCCAGGACAAAGGGGTTTGTATATTACTTCCCAGGGTATAGCCCAGGGGACCTGTACACTTTGCAGGAAGAACTGGTCCAGCTTGGTCCCCACAGCGGTGAGTGAATGGTATATGGGGGCAAGAAGCCTTAGCTGAGCCTCACAAACACAAGGCCAGAGAAGATCTGGAAAATTCTGACCGGTTTCTACCCATCCCATCCCCCACACCCACCAAGTCCAAAAAAAAATGGCTCCAAAGAGGCCAGCCGAGATCTCAGAGAGGTATAAGGGCAAAGGCCAAAGAACAAACTGCAGTAATGACAAAAGAGCCCAGCACAAACAGAGGATAATCATGAACCACATTGTCCTCACCCGTACTGCCAGGCTGGAGGTAAACCCTAAGAGGTTAGCTCTGAGGAGAAGAGAAGTGATCAAAGAAAAAAATTCCTAAATAACTAATATTTAGCTAAAAATGCAGAATAAATGTACCTTAAACTGACAAGATTAATTTTTTTGCAATTCAGAGTAAGAAAGACTTAAAAATCCAATTAATTCAGAATAGTAGGAGTAACTGTGGTAGTAATACAAGAGTAACAGTAGCAGTAGTAGTAGCAATATAGTAGTAATACATAGGAGCAGCAGCAACAGCAGCGGCATCAGTGGTGTGGTAGTAGTAATACAATAGTAGGTAGTGGTGGGGGTAGCAGTAATAGTAAAATACAACTCATATTCATTGAGTACTTTCTATTTGCCAGGCCCTGTTTTAAGCATTTTACATGAAACTACTCATTTAATCCTTACAACAACCCTTTGAAACAAGTATTTATCTTCATTTTGCAGATGAGAAAACTTAGATACAAAAAGGAACAGCTTGAACAAGAAAAAGATTCAATGAATATTTGCTGAGCCGAAAAGTGGACACATTTATGAAATCAAACATAAGCAGGAAGTGGTACCCACACAAAATCAGCAAGGTGTGGGCATCCCAAAGTCATCGACAAAGTTTCTTGGTGCTCTAGATTTGGAAGCCAGAGGGATTCAGCATTAGAGGAAGAACTTTGATTTAAAAAAAAAAAAATTAACTAAACAAAAGAGATAAGGATGGGAAACCATCACAGGCTAAGTTGTTATCAATCCACCTTTGCGATCTAATCATTTCCTCCATGCCTTCACATTAGTTCACAACGGATTCCTTTATTCTTCCTCTGATATAATGCCATTAAACTATATCAACTTCCAAAAATGAGGTTTCTAGAGCCCCCGTTGTTTCTGCCGTTCTGCACTACAAGCAGTGAGCGGGGCTGAGGAGTAAGGCAGCCGGCAGGGAGCAAATGGCACTGGGCCCAGATGGGCCAAGGCTTTGAGAGAGTGTTGGAGCCCACAGCTACTCCTGGTCCAGAAACTGCCCCCTAACAAGCCATGACCCCATCTCTTTAGTGATTTGATATCCTGTCATTTGATTGCTTTTTCTCCATGCAAAAGTCCTTAGTGGTAAATATTTATTTTATAATTCAAGTGATTTTAAGTTTTAAAAACATGATGGTTTCCTACTTAGCCACAGGGAAGATTTGTCATCCCAATTAGGAAATGAAGTGATTCTTGAGTGTGCACAGAATCCAGCCTTCCTCTCTGATAAGATCACACTGGGCCCTAGATAATCACGCCACCTAGTGGCACACTTGTTCTTCTGAGAACCTCCCTCAATCTGAAATGAGGGTGCCCAGCCATCAGTTAAATTATTCCATCTCACAGCCTATGAATTTCAATAAATATACCATCTGTTCACCTTCTGTGTGGGAGTTCAATCATCTTCTTGGCAGCAGGATTATTCTACAGCAATTACCTATGTCTTTATCACCTCTCATTGAGCTGCAGCAGCCATCTCTGTAAAACCAAAAAGTTTTAAACCACAGTTTCTGTAGATAGGACGGTCTTATGTCTAGAACACACA
This sequence comes from Rhinopithecus bieti, assembly GCF_001698545.2. NCBI lineage: Eukaryota > Metazoa > Chordata > Mammalia > Primates > Cercopithecidae > Rhinopithecus > Rhinopithecus bieti. The sequence continues at coordinate 969,752 of NW_016812078.1, read as the reverse complement.
CACAAAAAAATATGTCTACACTTGATTTGGGGGGGTGGGGGTGGGTATGGAGAGAGAACCAAGAACCTAATGAACAGGCTGTTTTTGTTTGTTTGTTTTTTAATTTCGAGATGGAGTTTCGTTCTTGTTGCCCAGATCGGAGCACAGTGGTGCAATCTCAGCTCACTGCAACCTCCGTCTTGGCTCAAGCGATTCTCCTGCCTTAGCCTCCCTAGTAGCTGGGATTACAGGTACCCGCCACAATGCCCGGCTAATTTTTTGCATTTTTAGTAGAGATAGGGTTTTACCATATTGGTCAGGCTGGTCTCGAACTCCTGACCTCAGGTGATCTGCTCACCTTGGCCTCCCAAAGTGCTGAGATTACAGGCGTGAGCCACCACGCCAACCAGGCATTTTTTTCCTGAGCTGCGCGGTAGAACTGAGGAGCCTTCACTTTAGGATGCTAGGTTTTGATGTGTTGAAGTAACAAGATCTAAAAAAGCAAAAGGCCACCACTGAGAGAGCAGCCACAGTCTATTAGATGCGGAATCAGGAGATGCAGAATCAGGGAACATGGGACCTACCTCCAGCTCTGCCACCGTGCGCACAAACAAGTCGCCTCTCTGAGCGTCAGTTTCCTCTTCTGTAAAATGGGAAGGTTGAAATGGTGACCACTGAACTTCCCTTTGGCTCTGATATTATAAGATTCTAGTGGATGGAAAACGGGAGCCTACAGCGCAGCCCACGCCCAGATGTACCACTGATTTGCTGAGCTTCACTGAGTTGCTAAGTAAAATTATAGCTAAAAAAAGAAAACGTCACAAGCACCCAAGTGGTTTGAATGCTTTTTAAATCTGGATTATTATTAATGATTCTTTTTGCACAGTATATGAGAGGAGGAAACAAAGGCTTGGTGAGGTTAATTTGCTCCACGTCACCCCCTAGAAAATGGGGAAGCTGAAACTTAACTTATGCCATTTGGTTCCAAAGTCCAAGCTCTTATACAGTGCCATATTGGAAGGCTTCATATAAAAGCAGAATTTCAGGACAAGATCTAGAATCAAAGAAAGAACGAGAGGCATTTCAGAGGAAAGCGTAAACGTACATGTCATAAATACCCAGCATTAACTTTATATTGGCTTAGTTCCAGCTGCTTGTCATCCAATTATGTATCCAAACAGCCTGGCTATGGCCATAACAATGCTGTGTGCTCCCCAAACCATGTTCACTTTTTTTCTGGGAACATAAGAACACTAAAGTTCCCAGTATCTTTTCTGGTAAGATCAAGAACAGGAACTGGGTTCCAGCTAATGGGAAGTGAGCAGGAATTCTCTACACCATATGAGTGTCGCTATAAAGGCCTGTTTTATACTCTTTTCCTCCTATTCATGCCCTGGAAGTGAAGGACTCCAGTACAGCAGGACCACAGCTGAGTCACCACACTGAGGAAGGCTTGTGGAAGGCGGCCCCACCTGCACTGGACCGTGGCAAAGTGAAGAAGAAAAAAAAAAACCTTTATTTTGTATTTTACTGAGATGTGGGGGTTGTTTGTTATGGCAGCTACCAACCAATAGCCTGGCCAATGGGAACAGTAATGGTGCCTTAGTTTTTTTGCCGGCCTCGTATCGAATCCCCTTTCTTCTGAATGCAGTCCTCAATTCCCCTTGTCCAGCACTATAATGTACCTGAACTTCAGTCCACATGGTTCAGAAAGGGATGTCACCACCCCTCCTCGATTCTAAAGCCTCTTGGTCCCCACATCAGCCAAATGAGAGACAATCCTGAGACTTTTTGCTGGAACTATTGTGAAAGGGAAACTCTTTTTCCACTGGGAAGGCCAAGCTGGGGATACAAGCCTGGAGCAGCGGCGAGGTCACCACGGAGGAGAGTCAGCCCTAGAACAAAATTAGCAAAGGGAACAACAGAGCAATGAGAGGGCTAGGGTGAGAGAAGAATAAATGGGGGAAGGAGAAAGAATGGAAGGCAGAGCATGAGAGAAAATGGAGGCCAAGGGTGGCCAGGGGAGCAGTGGGGACAAAGCAAGGGCAAAGACAGAAAGGAGCATGAGGTGTGAAGGAGAGGAGGCAGACGGGGGCAAGAGTAGCAGCTAGAGGTGGAGGGAGAGAGAAATTAAGGGGATGGAAAGAGAGATTAGCAAGCAATAGAGAGAGGGGGCCAGGGCATGGTGGGGAGGGTAGAGTCAGAGAGAGGGAGGGTCAGGGGAAAGATGTGCGGAAGAAGCAAGAGAGAAGGGAGGAAGAGGAGAGGTTTATGGTGGGAGGATGCAGGGCGAAGGAGAAGAGGCAGAGATGCAGAAAGGGGAGTAAATGGAGAGAAAAGTAGAAAAGGAAGGGAAGGAGGGAGGCAGGGAAGTGAGATCTTCCTTTGAATGCTTCAGTCCAGGCAAACCCAGTCAACCTCGCCCCTGGATGAGTCAATAAATTCTTTCGCATTTATCATTTTAATTGGGGTCCTGCCATTTGCTGTAGGGAATTTTTTTATATTTTCCAAAACAACCTTTAAAATAGATGAAAGCAACATATGTGTCAAAACACAGACACATAATTATATAACACAGCCAGCAAGAATTGATTACCTTCTACCAAAATAAGAACTTTCAATCTTCAGAGCATCTCTACTACCTTATCCTTTTAGACTTTATCAGCTGACTTATTCAGTAGGATCCTAGCCTAAGATTATACACTATTATATTTTCTGGCTTCATTCTTTTCCCTGTCGCTCCCTTAATCTTGTTCTCTGTTCTAATAAGTTGTTCTACCTTTATCACCTTTTCCTGATGCAAACTGTCTTGTTTCTGCCTTTTGCATGATCATTTAGAATTCTGGAAGGGTCCCAGCTGTTGGTCCCTTCAGCCCTACTTGTCCTCTCAGCGCTGCAGTGGCAGCTACTCGGGCACATTACCTTGATCCCACAGGCCACCAGCTTGAGCTGCTGCTGCTGAAATCATCCAACATGAGTCAACAGTGAGCTGAAATGCATTGTTCTGAATCTCCCTAATGTCACATTCTCAATAGCAACAGCAAGAAACAACTGACTTGAAATGTGAATCAATGCTCAAATTTGCAAGGGGGAAAAAAAAGGTGAAGATGTGCTTGCCACCAAGAGCAAAAGCAAGAGAGAGAAGGATAAATTGTGTGTGTGTGTATGTGTGTGTGTGTGTGTGTGTGTGTGTATGCATGTGCACACATGTCCTGGAAGGTGGACCAAAAGATAAATTAAAGGATTCAGTTCTCAAATGCTCATCAAGGAATAAAACAGTCTGGTTTTCTCTAGAGCCAAAAGAAAAATGAAGTGATGAGTGGAATTCTAAAAGGCAAAAGAAGGAAAGTACCTTAGCCAAAAGCCTAATGTGTGTGGGGTCACTCACACATTGGAGACAAATGTCGCCTTCTTTCTTATTACCGAAAGCACCTGAAGTTAGCAACAGAGAGTCTCTGCACTCCAGGGACTTATATTTATTTCCCCCAGAATATTTCATATTTATTCAAGCTAAATAATATGTATGACATCTGGGCACAAAGTCTTTTCAAAGAGAAAAATCAACCCAGCCACGCTAATTTTCCTCATTCACCAACCAACCCCCACATGCAGGAAGCCAGCTCCCTCCCATTCACTCAAAGCACCACAGCTATGAAACTGTTCAATACAATCCCAGAGGCTCGGTTTTCCTCAGCTACCCTTATTTACTAACATACGTTATTTACTAACACACACAATTGCTGTCAATGGTGGCCTCAGTTTTCATGTATCAATGAATTTTAAGGCTCTATAAAAATCTAGATGCATATAAAAGATACTGCAACAAAGGAGCTCAGGTTTTCTTCTAAAAGAAGTAAAATTATAGTTCTATAGAAGTAAAATTGTATGGGTTGGTTTTT